>NW_025778174.1:0-2500 GCF_021130785.1 Homalodisca vitripennis
GTTTTTGATATACTCCTTATTGTCCTCAAAAACCGTGTTTTTTAAACTTTATTGAAGCTATTAAATTTGCTATTCCTCAGGAATAAAATTTTAACCTTGACAGATTGAGGGCAATATCGATTACTCAAATCTTTTTATAATATTTGACAAAATGGTATATTTATGCATAACGTAAAATAAACTGTGCATTACTGTAATACAGTACGTTACAGTAACTGTACTAATATTCGTGAAATGAATCATTGTTCACCTCAATCGGGGTTTTCATCGCAATACCTCCACAATTTCCGCCGTTATTTCTTTGCTCGTAAATCATTGACTTCGTTGAATTAAATTACATAATTCTACCATAATAATTGGATTTAATTAAGGGGTTTTTTGACGTTTGTACGCCACGAGACTTTTACGGTCGCTTAACTTAAAGTATTTGAATCAAGCGCTGAGATAATGTTATACTAAAAGTGTGATTTCTGTAGAATTTCATTAGCATCTTTTTCCGCATGGTTATTCTGTTAGTCTAGGATCTCGATCCGCGAGAGGGTTTCAGAGAATATTTTCTATCAGAGTAGCACTCTTAACATTTCCTCATTATTTAATTTACCAATGCATTGAATTTGTCTTGAAATTAACACCAATTTGTTTAAAAGTCAAGAACAAAGCTCCAGCGAAAAAAAAAATTGTTGGTAAATATATTAACTACGAGATAAAACTTGTATAACAATTCAATTTTTATTCTTCGTTCCATATTATTTCCACTTACTTAAAAATAACTAGGAAGTGATATGGTTTGGAAAGGTGTTTTACTGATTACAGATGTTGTTGAGTTCCAGTTTTAATATGGAGTTTAACCTTTACTTTCTATTAGCATATTGTTGATTGCAACTATATATTTACATTTATTCTTGGAAATGATTGCAAACGAAATATGTTCTACTGTGTCCAAAATAAAATATTAAAAATATAAACGCGCGAGTAAGATTTCAATTGAAATAGAAATTTCTTTGCCTGAGGGGACTAACAGGTGTTTTTATCCTTTGATTTAAAATGTAGTATAAAATAAAGTTAAATAAGCTTTACTTTCATAACTTCCATGAAATTATTTTTATATCCGACATATCAGAAGGTCTCTACCATACAAGAGTTTGAAAAATCACTATGTAATTTTTCCGATAGGTTAATATATAAAACACGTTTTAGATAAATTGCTATACAATTTATGTTAAACAATACCAACGAAGTTATAACAGTAACCAGCGAGTAAAATGTAATCCACTTATGAAATAAAAATATTTCTTAAAAGTAAAATCTGCAAAACTGGTTTTGTACTTTTTGTAGTGTAACTATTACCACTATTGGTATTCATATAATAACACAACTCACTAATAAACGACTAGCGCCAACAACAATGTTGATGATAACTATTTAAGACTACAAAATGTAGCAGTTAAAAGAGATCATTGGTTAGGCATTACATAGCAATTAATCTCTATCCATCTCGCCCTAAAGTGTGGGGAACAGTTTTTTTGCACGGCAGGTATGTATATCTGTCAAACCTCTGGTTCAAAGACGGTACCTCATCATTCCGGAAAAAGTTTAAAAAGCGTAGTGCCGTTCTTTGTGTTTTTACTACATGTCAGCTGTTATAGTTTTATATTCTATTTACACATGATCAAATATATTACAGGGTGTATATTATGTCTGGAAATACCCAATTATATCCTTTAATAATTTAAATATAAATTTGAAACCTCTTACAATCGTGCATAGAGATTGGGCATCTACTTTTTGTGAACAATGTTTTGGTTATGTGCACACCAACGGGGGACGAGTCCTAGCCGAGGGTAATCGTGAATATTCTTAATGGAAGCCTATACCTTGTGATAAACATTAATTTTTAAAGGTAATAGTAATAGCTTACTGATATATGAATGCCACAAAAACCTGCATCACCCTCAAGGGAATTATACTCTAATCAAGCAAAATAGAACATTTTTTAGTATTGAAAATTTACTGGATGTTCAAACAATGGTAAATTTTAACATGGTTTCTTGCCACCAAAATGTGTTACGATAACTAATTTTTTAGCAAATTTTTTTTTTTTTTTAAAATGTTCAATTAAAAATAAAACAAACAATTTCATTTTAAGGCTGCGCCGGAAGTTCTATTAAGCACACAAATTTTGGCCAAGTATTTTATTACAGTAGCAATTATTGGAACATACTTATGTTATTGATGATTCTTTAATTACAAATAAAAAATAATGTAATGCTGTTAGAAAAAGTCTTACACACACAAACGTTTTTACCTGCATTTGGTGTCAAAGGCAATTGTTCGAACTGTGTTCCTTCTAACGGTTTGAGCAATGACGCCAATCTTGTGTAAATAATGAATGTCGACAGAGTTTGCCTAACATTTCTTTCAGTTATCAAAAAGCAATCTCCATCTATAGATCCCTGTTTCCTTAGGTCTTCTTTCCAAAAATTCTATGAGGCTTTCTCTT
>NW_025778174.1:7500-23917 GCF_021130785.1 Homalodisca vitripennis
TAATAACATTCTTTGATTTCAATATGGCTTATACTTTAGTGTTCTGAATTTCTCATTGAATTTCTTTACTTCTTTTTGTGAGTAAAATTGTTCACAGTATATATCAGTAACTGTCAGGTATATCACCTTTCATTCATTACAACTTCCATATATCACTAGCCACCCTTATTATGTTTCAAAGTATAAAAAAAATAGTTTAAATTGATTTACTGAATACCACTGTTTAAACACGTCTTATAACAGCCCGTTAAAAATTAAAACATTCCCACGTTAGAGTTATAAATTCTACTTGGTTCTAAGAATTAATCTAACAATGATGCTTTTTTCTTAGTTAAATAGCATTAGCTAATTATGACTTATTTCATATAAATAAACTATGATTTGTTCTATGTTCTTCCCCATGATGTCTTATTTATTAATAAAATGCATTAAAAAATGCGTGAATCATCTAGTGCATTGAGAATGGCGAAGACAAACATTTAAGCATATTCAAGATTACTATACTATGGGATTGAGAATGTCTCTTCAAATGTATCTATCTCATTCCGAATTTCAATTAAAAATATTTATGTTGGCCATGGATATAAAACATCCACAAACTCAGAATCAGTACAAAAACCATTTTTTTTATTAATGTACATACTACAATACTGTTTAATTTGTTAAAATTGTTCTAATATAAAGTGGTAAAAACTGAATTATGGGATTGTAACTAGTTACGGAAACGTTGCAAAAAAATGTGTTAAAAGACATTTTCGAGTTAGATATTTACTTAATATTTTGTGTTTTAGGTTGCAAAGTACCAAGTTTTATAAACACCGCCTCGATAAGTGTTTCTGTAGAAGATGATTATAATCTGTTTGGCGGATTTCATTCCTACAATTTAAAATCTTGTATTTCAGAGTTAGTCCCTGCATATGATACACTGGATGAAAAACAAGCACAGTCATTGCGTGCTCCAGAAGTTGAGCTGCAGAACAAAGAAGGTGATGATATATATCGACAACATCAAGATAATGTACTTCCATATTCCCACGGTCCTGCACGCCGCCGTCACAACCGTGTTAACGTGATTAGAGCAATTGAAGAACCCAGGATCTGACTATGAACTTATGATAAACCCTTGGTTATTGTAATGATACTTCTAGGATGCATTTTCATTTGGATCCTCACTTTGACTTTCAATGTACGACCATATCAAGTGTACCAAAGTAAAAACGCATAAGCTTTTACTTAACGTAAAGGTTTTACATATATATGTAGTTTTAAATTGATAGCTAATTGCATATATAATTGTATATTAAGAACTTTATGTTCCTTTACATTCATTTATATTTTTGATAGTTGCTTTTTAACAAAGGCTAAATATCATTAAGTGCTGTTTAAGAAGCTGTGACGTGCTGCTTCTTAAAAAATTTCTTGAAACACTCTCTTTACTGTTATTGAATTGCCTTGGTGTTTTCTATATCGTGGTCGCATGCTGTACTAGAACACAAACTTATCCAACCCACAAGTTATGCTGTATGACTGGCATGATGTATGTTCAACCAAACTTAAGATACAGTTATGTATACTTTAAGAAAGCTGTGACGTGCTGCTACTTAAACATTTCTTGAAACACTATCTTCACTGTATTGAATTGCCTAGGTGTTTTCTATTATCGTGGTCGCATGCTGTACGAGAACACAAACCTATCCAACCCACAAGTTATGCTGTATGACTGGCATGATGTATGGTCAACCAAACTTAAGATAACAGTTATGTATACTTTAAGAAGCTGTGACATGCTGCTACTTAAACATTTCTTGAAACACTATCTTCACTGTATTGGAATTGCCTTGGTGTTTTCTTATGTCGTGGTCGCATGCTGTACGAGAACACAAACTTATCCAACCCACAAGTAATGCTGTATGACTGGCATGATGTAATGTTTCAACCAAAACTTAAGATACAGTTATGTATACTTTAAGAAGCTGTGACATGCTGCTACTTAAACATTTCTTGAAACACTATCCTTTCACTGTATTGAATTGCCTTGGTGTTTTCTATATCGTGGTCGCATGCTGTACGAGAACACAAACCTATCCAACCCAACCCACAAGTTATGCTGTATGACTGGCATGATGTATGTTCAACCAAACTTAAGATTCGGTTATGTATACTTTAAGAAGCTGTGACATGCTGCTACTTAAAACATTTCTTGAAACACTATTTTCACTGTATTGAATTGCCTTGGTGTTTTCTATGTCGTGGTCGCATGCTGTACGAGAACACAAACTTATCCAACCCACAAGTAATGCTGTATTACTGGCATGATGTATGTTCAACCAAACTTAAGATACAGTTATGTATACTTTAAGAAGCTGTGACATGCTGCTACTTAAACATTTCTTGAAACACTATCTTCACTGTATTGAATTGCCTTGGTGTTTTCTATATCGTGGTCGCATGCTGTACGAGAACACAAACTTATTCCAACCCACAAGTTATGCTGTATGACTGGCAATGATGTTATGTTGAACCAAACTTAAGATTCGGTTTATGTATACTTTAAGGAAGCTTGTGACATGCTGCTTACTTAAACATTTCTTGAAACACTATCTTCACTGTATTGAATTGCCTTGGTGTTTTTCTATTATCGTGGGTCGCATGTTGTACGAGAACACAAACTTATCCAACCCACAAGTTATGCTGTATGACTGGCATGATGTATGTTCAATCAAACTTAAGATTCGGTTATAGATAGTTTACAACTGAAAGAAATGTTATTTTATTATTTTAAACAATGTTTAAAAGTATAATATATCAACCTGGATAGTTTATAAAGTTTTCTTTAAATTTATTATTTATATAGTTTAAAATTAAGGTTTTCGCTTTAAAGTAACAGCAAAAC
The DNA here is from genome assembly GCF_021130785.1 of Homalodisca vitripennis. NCBI lineage: Eukaryota > Metazoa > Arthropoda > Insecta > Hemiptera > Cicadellidae > Homalodisca > Homalodisca vitripennis. The sequence goes on from NW_025778174.1 coordinate 10,394, forward strand.
AATGTTAAAATGAAAAAGAACCTCGTAAATATGAAAATCAGTGAAATAGTTAAAAACAGAGTCGAAATGAATAAGACCTAGTAAATATGAAATGTGTAATCAGTGAAATCGTTGCTCTTTAACTCAGACTTATAACACATTTTTAGTCAGTAAACTCTCTCATTCTAACTTTAAAAATGGGGTCCATCGGGATTTCTGCCTTGTGCGAAGGTAGATATTTTGAAAAGACTAGTATTTTATATCCTGAGTTAATGTGGACTAATTGACAATAAAAGTTATTTAACCATTTGTGCCCTTTAATACATCCTTTTTAATAAATTTAATTTAATTTTATACTGATACTTTTTAAATTTCAGTGATTATTTCAGTTGTTACTTTTTAGTTTATGAGTTTTCATTGTGGTATACTTTCCACAATGTTATATTTACGTTGTTTTATATAAATTAAGTATATTTTTCATTTGGATTTTATAAATCATGCATGTTTTTATACTAAATTATTTAAACTTAAGGTTGTTATTCTGTTAATAGAGAGAAAATCGTTACTTCCCAAACAATATCTACTGTGCATATTTTTCATGTCCTTATTATTTTATTAAAGAATACAAATAAATATTAGCTATACAAGAATTTTAGGGAGGGTAACATGAAATTTCAGTTTGTGGTTATTTTACGTCATAACATTTTTTTTTTTATTTCTATGTCTGTACATTTAATTATACTGATTATTATGGTTGTTTTTTTTTAATTAAGTTACATTTAAAATAGTTTATTTTAATAGCAAATTACTGTAATTAATGTATTTTATTATATCGATGTTTAAGTTATTGCAGGAAATTCTGTTTAAGTTGTTGTTACAGCCCAAATGGTGTTTAAGTTGTTTTTACAGAAAATGGTGTTTAAGGTGTTGTTACAGGAAACAATGCTCAAGTAGTTACAGGAAAACGTTGTTTAAGTTGTTGCAGGACGTGATGTTTCAGAAACTTGTATGTTTCTACCATGTAGTAGCATTTGTTCCCAACAATATAACGGTGAAAAGAATATGCAGATTGTAAAATAAGTTCTGACACACCTGGATATATCCCAAAACAGATTGAAATATCAATGTGCAACCTTCAACATACTTATTAAATTACTTTTATTGGATTCTGTTTTAGGGTACACACATTTCACCCCTTTTTCAAAGAGGGGAAGAAGGGTTAACTTTAAATTTTCATATCACCCTGTATTTTAGAATCAATAAATAATTGTTAAAAAATTCTTTGTAAACAATCTCTACACAAGTACACACAAACTAAGTTCACTTCTATCTGCAAAACCCATGTAATGAAATGTAAACTGCATTAATCGATGACAAACATCTATTGATTTTCGGGCACTAGAAGATATTTCCTCTGTTTTAATTGCATTATCCTAGGTAAATGAAAACATTCATGGGTACACACGTGTACAGGTATGTTCAAAATATCTACACTGTTGGTCTCTTAAAAGTTAGTTTAAGTTGATAAAATATTTTGTATTTAATGGACAGAAAAGAAAGGGAAATTAATAAAAAGTTTCAAACTGCCATATATGAAGCGTAAAATACACATCTTATTATATCAAATAACACAAATCAACAAAACACAGTACTTTTAAGGTTAATATGGAGATGGTATTTCAAGTTAAGTCATAACATGTTTTAACTTTGCATGAAACCAACCATTCTAAGAAAGTAACCATCACATATGTTGATAACTTACAGAAAATCTTTCAGAGATTAACCGCCACTATCTATTCTGATTGATAATCAATGTTTGTTCTGTTTTTATCGTTGCCAACACTGTTAGTTACCCGTAAGAATATGTAGTTACTGTTTTGACAGAGATAGAATAGGAACTCCCCAATGGATTTATTTACAACACTAGACGTTAAAGTTATTAGAAGTTTCATACCACAATACAACTCTCTAGGTCAACTTCAACAGTAATGTTATCGTGCGTACAGTCAGACAGAAATCGGATTCAATACATCAGAAAACTGACAGAGCTAAACAATCAGTCAATAATTATAGTTAATTGTTCATATAGTTGGGAGATAATTTGCCGATCAGCTGTCGTCTAATGAATAGAATCTCTGCAATAAACGAAATTACAAGTAGAACTTAAAAGGCCGACATATCCTTTTATACTTACTTTTCGTCACATTTCATTCCAAAACTGGTTGTAAGCGCGGGAAATCTTCAGCAAACAGTGGCTGTATTGTTAACCTCCTATAGGTTGTGCTGATGTACTTCCTCCTTATCGAGCAATGAAGAAATTTTTCAGTTTGAAACAAGTTTAAATGGCAACTTAAGTATTTGTATTTGTGGGATGTTGCAAGCTCCCACACATCCCCTGAATACGGGGTATATTTGGTTGATAAGCCAGAAACTGAAATAGTTACCTTAATGGCACAAGTAATAAAGTTAGACAAAAATGTTCAAGAACAAACATAACGTCTCAAACTTTTTTTCATAAAGTGTCCAAAGTAACATTCACTATCGCAGATTTTCATACTAAAGCCATTAAGCAAACTGGCTAGTACAGTTTTGCATATATATTATATATTTAAAGTAAAGGATCGTTTTAAAACTAACATAGTACCTCTAAATTATAAGCGGACTCCTAAAACCAACACTCACACACGCCCGCAGTCGTGTTACTTCGAGCCACGTCACGGCCATGACGTGATACAAGCGCTGATGTCAGCAATATCTGAAACACAGATATTATTGACGAAACATCCCCCAAAAATGTTGAACACTACAAAAATGTAATTTAATAACCACATTCTACGTACTCCTTTCTCTCTAACTCTAGACTGGATCACAGCTTTGTCCTCAAACCCAAAGAACACAAACCCATCAACCTACACTCAAAACTGTAGTCGATTAAACACATATAAAAAGAGGAGAGGATGATGGCAAAATCAAGAACTTGTCTTTATAATACAATATATTGCTTCTCTTTTAAATTTTATGTTGGAGATGACTATCCTATCGGGATTCATATGGCATGTATGTTAATACAGTAAAGGCATCTTAAGTACCACGGAGTAGTATGCAAAATTATGGATAAGACATTTAACTATTTATTTCTCTGATTTAGGAACCGGGATTTATGTTTAGGTTTTAAGTTAAAAATCCTATGATATGTGATTTGAGCATCACCTACGCATATATTGACACTTGGGTGCAATCAGAAAGAAATCGAGCGTAAGTTCATCAGCAACTGTTTAAACGCTCAGTCACCAAAACGTGTTTTATTTTTACAAACTTCTTATTAAAATGTTCAACACGGTATATGTTGCTGTATGAACATTTCCACATTTTTCTATTGTTAAAAAACATTATAATTGATAAAATGGAAAATAAGTATCATTACCTCATACATTTATGAAATGGAAAGTCATTCTGAGAAAAATTACGGGACAAAAAATTGATTCACTACAGTGTACGAATAAATTTTTAAGGTTCCTTTAAATTCTATACATACAGTTTACCCTATATATACAGTTTCTATACATACAGTTCATTATATCCTTAATATAATAAGGATTTATTGGTCTACGGTCTACGTTTACAATGAAACAGTTACTAAAACCGACTGTTATCCTCTCAAAAATGTAATTTTGGGGCGATTTTACAGAGCTGAAAATAATGTTCCCTTTTTTTTGGGGGATGGGATTATAGGTTTAAAATATTTTATTCCAGTGCGTTAGGTCGCTACGGTATCCCAAGTGGTTTGAATACTCACTGTTTGTTTTGTAGAATCGACAAATTATCTTGACGAATAGGTAAAACTAAAGGGATGTTACGTCGCCTAACTGATTTAGTTTATAGATTATAAATGTTTTGTTTATTTAGAGGAACAAACCTAAGGAATTCCTGATCCAATGGAGAATTCTATTCATTTTGGGGGGTCGAGAGATAAAAGGGCCGTCCGTCTGTGACTGTATTTTCAGCTGTCCGTATAATGCGGAAACTTTTGTTATAAATTTCATAGAAACTTTTAATTTGGTACATAGGTTCCTCTAGATATTCATCTTGGAGTCATAAAGTGACAGGGCAGTCTGGCCGTCTATCTGTCTCCGTCTGTGCTATAAAACCTGTGATAGGAGGATTTGAAAATTGGTACGTACTTTCACCTTGGTCAAAAAATTCAAATGATACTCCAACCGTCTGTCTATGCGATAACTAATACGTCCTTACGATCTTATATTGGTTTATTTTTATACATTTCATATTACGGCCGGAACCAGTTTAAACCTAAGTGCCGAAGGTATTCTCAAATCTTGAAGACTCCAATGTTGTACAAGAAGTGTTAAACACACGGTTTTTGAACTACAAAACTCTCCAGAGAAAACAAATTTTTAGAAGCGTACGGAAGTACTTTTAAAAATGTAGCCTACACACAGTCTACAATTATGCTCAAAATATGTAAAATTATTCATATAATAGTGGTCGATCAAGCAATATGTTTAAGAAAATGGTCAAGTCAAATCCGATGCTTTTTATGTAAATTGTTTCGCCCTTTATCACACACATTTCAAACCTTTGTAATTTGTAAATAAACCGAAAGGGGAAATAAAGAGCCATGTTTTCCCAATAAATCTTAACAAGTATGTCTGCTAACAATAAAACCCATCAATAAATTAAAGAAAAAACTATTAAAATCAACTAAGATAATACTTTTACGAAGTTACATTAGATTGTGTTTGCATTTTAAACGTTTTTAAAAATACATCACTCAACTTACATATATCCAGCACCTAACTGTGCACCCCTACTCGCTAGGTGGGAACTGAGATATAAGATTTTGAATCTTATATAAAATGTTGAACTGTCTTCAGTTGTGTACTCGGATGGTTTTTATGTACAGACTTACCCAGTTAAATAGAGAGTTTTACCCTTCGCATAGTAATGCATGTTGACTTCAAATATCATATAAATGAAAAAAAGCAAACTGTTGCTTCCATATTAATGTTAAAATAAGCAAGTTCCTTTTTACGACTGCATCGAATGTTTAACTCACGCCATTAAACCCAGATTGTTTCACTGCTCTCTCGAATACGAAACAAACGAAGTTCTAAAGCAAATTAGATTCAACAACCAAACCCTACTTGTTTTACGGTGTAGGCTATTATGTCAGCCATGGGTGAACAAAGTTGACTAACAGAAGATTAGGTAGCTTGTATAGTACATTAAAACCCAGATTGTTTCACTGCTCTCTCGAATACGAAAACAACGAAGTTCTAAAGCAAATTAGATTCAACAACCAAACCTACTTGTGTTACGGTGTAGGCTATGATGTCAGCCATGGGTGAACAAAGTTGACTAACAAAAGATTAGGTAGCTTGTACGAGTATAGTACATTTTTCCACCCTGACTTTTTTGTTAAATTCTATGTGACATTTGTGTTTGAGACAACATGAAATCTGATTTTGAGTAGATGGTGCTTGGTAAATGAAACTTTTCATGTTTCATTTCCAAATGCTTTATCTGTTTTAAAGCAGCAGGAAACCTTATCTAAAGTAGAGAGACATTAGGGTGGAATAGTGAAATAGTGCTTTCATCCATATGCTGTGTTTTATTGCTACTTGAGTATATGATCTCACTATTCATTTTAATTTCGATGTGCCATCTCTTTTGGAGACATAGTGAAAACTGATCTGGAGTAGTAAAACAAAGTGTGATGTGGAAAATGGTGCTTTGTTTCACGTTTAAGTTCCAGATGACACATCTTTGGATGGAGCACACGAATCCAGTAGAACCAAGACAACATGAGTAACAGTTAATAATTAGTTTGGACATTACGACTATAACTACAATGATTTTATTAGGAGACAGTTTTCCGGTCGCATCATGTTTCAATCCACTTGGAGGTGGCTGACTAATCCACTTACGGACAAGCAGGAGAAGGGCATTTTCTCTAACTTTTCTCAGTAATGTTACTAGAAAACTCTCAGTCCATGTTAGTTTTCTCAGGCAATGATCTCCTTAGAGATCATTTTAATCTATCCTGGAGCGGCGAGACAGAGTAGGCTATATTGCGAACCATAGGTGTTTCTTACTCTAACTACTTTTACTTTTGTGATGAATTAATTGAGATATGCCACTGTTCATATCGCTGTTTGAATGACGTATGTAAAGAGATCAGACGAGATATATTAGAAGTTCTGTAATTTGTTGACATGTTAGGTTGCTTTATTGATGAACCTCTACCGATTACTATGAAATGACCTCACAATATTGGTGGGGATATTTGGCTAAAACATGGCATCAATAAGTTCCCGATGTCAATAAAGGCCATTGTTATCTTTTAGTTTTTCCTGCTATGATTAACAGCAAGACATGTGTTTATCGAGGCTGTCAACAGATAACGTAAGTTTTGAATTATAACTCATGAGCACTTCAGGTTTATTTGTTTCGGTGTTAATAATTTTTCACTTATAGTGTTTTAAATCAGCAGCTAAACCTTGTTTTTTCATAGGTAAAGAACAACGCAGCTACATCATCGTAAAACAAAACGATAGAGTATAACGTTATACAGGGATAGTTTATAATACTATCATAACCCTAAGACACCGGATAGAACAACCGAGAGAATTCAACACCTCATGCCGTTGTGATAAGATTCCTTGATAGATGAGATTAAGTTTTCTACAGAGTAGTCAGCTGCTGGTTGGTCGCCTGAAACCGTCCCTTTTTTCAAGATACTGGCAATTGCGCTATTCATTTACTTGGAACTATTGTCACACTTCACAGGAGTATAGTCTTGCCACACTTATCAGGCGTCGATTGCATTATGCATTTTGCGATTTCCCCTAAAGCCAATGTATAGTTAATCTCATCAACTATTTCTTCAAGCGTAGAATATCTTCCGTAGTTTTTTATGTTACATTTGCTTGAAACTCTATGGCTCCCCATGTTAAATCATCATCACTGTTGTCAAATTTTAACTCGGATGTTATGTTTTTCCCATAAGGTTATACACTTGTTCTACTTCATCAGCTCTCTCATCAGCAAGAAGGTGATTTATTTATTGTACATCTTAGGAAGGTTTCTGATTTTAATTTTAACTTTATAAAAACATTGCTAATCTTTATAAATTAATAAGTGTTATTTTTTCAATAACGGTATGACTATCAAATAATATTAGGTACTTTAGAAAAATTTACACTTTCTAAATGAGAGTACACTATTGGTGGATAGGCGTTAAAATGTACGTCAAAACGTTTTGTTTATATTGGTTAGCATGCGTAAAACTTACTCACCAACTTTTCGAAATTTCATTGTGGAAGTTTCACACTCGCTTTTTCAGCACTTCAGTCCGAAAACTGTTTACTTTACAGAAAAAATGCAAGAACATTTTTGTAGATAATCGTATGTGGAATATTTTTTATAATAACTTTTATTGACCTCCAAGTCATAGGTCGCGAGATATTCTCGAAAAAACTGGTTCGATATCAATGTCGATTTAAAACGCCATAATGAAGGTGTATCCAAAAATTCAGCACACCACGAATTTTTCTGCAGATAAAAGCTAAAATGACTGGACTACATTGGCCGACTAACTGGTAAGATACATCCTAGGGGGATGAGTCGTTACTTCTCTACAGTTTGGTGGGGACCGTGTATTTGTGACTTCATTGAGTGCGTAAAAACCTTTACTCACCAACTTTAGACAAACTTTTACACACGTGGAAGATCAAGTTTCACGTAGGGGACACAATGATTCCGACCCAAGTACATAGATCTACCATGGCCGACTCAACTGGAAGAGACACTGTCTAGGGCGGGATGGAGTTCGGCTTACCGTCTCTCTAACAGTTATGGTCTGGTGGGGCAGTGGCTTTTGTGACTCTCATGTGCGTAAAACCTACTCACACAACTTTAGAACAATTTACACGTGGAAGATTTCACAACGTGAGACACAAGATTGCCGACCAAGTACATATACTCATGGCCGACTAACTGGTAAGAGACATGTCATAGGCGGATGAGTCCGTTACCTCTCTCAACTAGTATTGGGTGGGGAGGCAGTGCTGTTGTGACTTCAGTGTGGCGTAATTAAATAAACCTTTTTTTTTTTTACTCACCAGACTTTAGCAACATTATACACGTGGAAAGTTCCAATGTGCACGTAGGCACACAAAGATTCGACCCAATACATAGGACTCTCCATGGCCGACCTTAAACCTGATAAGAGACATGTCTCAGGCGGAGAGATGAGGTCGTATACCTATGTCTCTACAGTTTGGTGGGGGCGGTGCTTTTGTGACTGTCAGTGCGTTAAAACACTACGTCACACCAACTTTAGAAATTTACACGTGGGAAGTTTCCCCCGCACACGTTAGACACAAGATTACGAAACAATGCACTGCATGACTACATGGGCCGACTCCAAACCTCGGAAGACTACATAGTCTAGACTGGATGAGTCGTTACCCTCTCTACAGTCTTGGTGGGGGCGGCGTGCCTTTGTAGACTTCATGTGCGTATACAACCCTACTCCACCAAACTTTAGAAAGTTAGCAACGTGGGAAGTTTCAAGATCACACTGTTTTTAGTGACACCACTGATTCTGACCACATTTACCAAACTTCATGGCCTGAACTAACTGGGAAGATACATGTTAGGATGGATATGATGTCGTTACCCAGGTCTCTACAGTTGTGGTGGGTTGCGAGTGCCTTTGCTGACCTTAGGGCATGTGCGTTAAAAGCCCTAATCTCACTAACTTTTATGAAAGTTACACGTAGGACAGTTTTCACACGTAGACACAAAGGATTTCGGACCAATGCAACAGGACTACATGGCCCGACTAACCCTGGAAGAGACATGGTATTAAGGCGGGAATGAGGTCGTTACCCTCTCTACAGTTTTGGGGGGGGGTTGGTGCTTTGTGACTTACATGGTGCGCGGTAAAAAATCCTTACCTCCACCACACTTTCACGAAATTTTCACGGTGGAAGTGTTTCACACGTTAGACACAAGATCTGCCGACCAATGCATCAAGACTAACCCATTGGCGCCGGACTAACTGGAAGGTGGAAGACAAGTCTAGGGCGGATGAGTCTGTTACCTTGCTCTACAAGTTTGGTTGGGGCGGTGCTTGTTGTGACTTCATGTGCAGTAAACAACCTACTCACCAACTTTAGAAAAATTTTATCACTGTGGGGAAGTTTCCACCACGGTAGACCTATAGATTCCGACCAATGCACAAGGGACTCATGGCCGACTAACACTGGAAGTAACGAGGACATGTCTAGGCGTGAGTGAGTCGTTACGCTCTTCTACAGTTTGGTGCGGGGCAGTTGCTTTGTGTTGTACTGTCATTGTGCGGTAAAACCTACTTCGCACAAACTTTAGAAATTTACACGTGGGACAGTGAGATTTCACACGTAGCACACAAGATCTCCGACTACAATACTATAGACTCGAAGCCGATCTAACTGGAGAGAGACATGTCTAGGCGATGATGACGTTCGTTACCTCATCTAAAGTTTGGTGGGGCACGTGCTTTGTGACTTTCATGTTGCGTAAAACTTACTCAACCCCAAACTTTTAGGAAATTTACTCGTGGAAAGGTTTGTACACATGTTAGGACACAAGATTCCGAGCCCTCAATGCAACCTAGGACTTTACATGGCCGACTAACTGGAATGAGACATGTCTAGTGGCGGAATGAGTCCGTTTACCTGCTCTCCTAACAGTTTGGTGTGGGGCAGTGTTTTGTGTGACGTTCATGTCGCGTAAAAACTTATCTCCACACAACTTTTAGGAAATTTAACTCGTGGAAGTTTCATCACGGTAGGACGTACAAGATTCTCCGACCCAATGCACAAGACTACATGGCCGACTAACTGGAAGAAGCACATGTCTAGGACGGAGTGAGTCGTTTACCGTCTCTTACCAGTCTTGGTGCGGGGCAGCTGCATTGTGTGACTTCATGATGCGTTAAAATTCTTACTCACGAACTTTACAAAAATCTTACACTGCTGGAAGTTTCATCCACGTAGACACAAGATTCCGCACCCATATGCACAGACTACATGCGCCCCGACTAACTGGGCAAGAGACATGTCTAAGACGGATGAGTCCGTTACTCCTCTCCTATCAGTTTGGATCTGGGGCAGTGCTTTGTGACTTTCATGTGCGTTTAAAAACAACTACTCACCAACTTTAGAAAAATTTAAACACGTGGGATTTTTGTTTGCACACGTAGGACACAAGGATTCCGTCACGGAGATGCACTAAGACTAACCATGGCCTGGACCTAACTGGAAGGAAGGAACATGTCTAGGCGGATGAGTCGTTACGATCTCTCACAGTTTGGTGGGGGCAGTGTGTGCTCTTTGTGACTGCTCATGTGCGTAAAAACCTACTACACCAACTTTAGAAATTTACACGTGGAAGTTTTCACAAGCGTACGTAGACGACCAGGATTTCTGACCAATTTTTACAAAAACTCAATGGCAGACTGAGCTGGAAGAGACTCATGTCTAGATTGGAATGAGTTCGTTTTCCTCTCTACAGTTTGGTGTCGGGCGGCCGGTTGCTTTGTGACTTCATGTGCGTTAGTTGTCGAAATATCCGGGACTCAGCCAAACTTACGTCCACTATATCTCTTACATTTCTTATAGAAACTTCGAGTTTCCCCCTTATGTTCTAGGTAATATATAAGCATTAAAATACATTAACAACAAAAATAATTGTTTATGTACAAAGGAATAATTGTTTCACCTTTCGACCAGTTCTCCTATAAAGTCTTAGTTTGTAACTAATATCTGTTACCATTTATGTTTTCTTTTTGTTTTGACTGGCCTCATTTCCAACATTATTACTTCTACACAGTTTTCTCCGGCTCTAAGTGTAATTTATTATTCTTTAAAACAATGAGTTTCTGAAGTTTATTTAGAATTTTATTTTAAGTCCTAGCTATATGAGTTGTTGGTTTAATGAAATTAGAGTTCATTAAGTTAGTTTAAAGAATAGGTTTATGTTAGGAGTATTATAATAGTTCAATGATTATTTTCTTATAATAAGTACCCTCAGGTCATAGACTTGTACAGCTAATTCTAAGAAAACATGGTTGACTTGTCCCATGCTGAAGAATTGAATATGCCTATCCAAACAGTGTTTTCTCATCTCACAAGGGTTGGACGTTAGAATTTTGCCTGCATAAAATTAGATTTGGTGACTTAACCAAGTAAGATTAATTGTTTTGTGTGCCTGTGTAAGAATTAACCCCATCTTTATCAAAGCCATTACGAGCCAGATCATACACCTACATCCTGAGTATAACTAACACAGCCAACTATGGAGGAAAACCATAAGTAACACTCATTAACATAAGCTAAAAACCTTAGACACTGGTCTCCAAAGTGGAAAACCCTCAAGGCTCTCCTATAGTCGATTATTCACTCTAGAAGACAGCAACAGATGGGGCAGATAAACACCTTTAAAGTATTTTTTTCCCCAACGTCATATTCAGACTCAGGCATCTAAATTCGTTCAATACATGTAAAGGCAAAGACAGAGGTGCAAGCCATGACTCAATCGGCACCAATATTGGAAACAACCAGTTTAACAGGAACCCTTTTACCTCACATTAGCGAGAAACCCCCAAAAATATAACCCATAAAAACCTCATATACATATGATCTTAGAACATACAACTGACATCCCTGGGCATTATTAACAAACGAGCCAAATTTAAGACTAAAAATTTAGTCATAACTGACTAAATGCCGAATATATGGCCCATACCAGATACAGGAAATAAAACAACTTATATCCATTTTTGTAATAATCTGGCTTGGAAATATAAAGCAAGAAATCTTACGAGGACAGACTTAGTAATTTAGAGAACAGGTTGCGTGTTATCCGAAAATGAAAAACAAAAGAATGGTGCAATAGGGGTTGCAGCAAACCAGAGAACTTGATACAACCCTTATACGAAAGAAAAAAAGCATCCCACTTTACAAAACAGAATATGAAAAACCCTAAAACTAATTTAGTAGCTATCTTCTAGGACTATGAAACCAAAACTCTCAAATTATTACACCTATGTAATTGAGAGGCCTCCAGAAACTATACGAAAGCCCAAAAATTTTATAAGCTAAGATTATGACAGATCATCCTAGTCCTTATAAGGAGTAGAAGTATATGGAAAAAAAAGAAACAAATAGATAAACCCGTAAGGAGTACCCAAAATTCCAAAGGCCACACCTATAAAAAAAAAAATCACGTTTACTCGTAGTCAGTAAGCAGGATGAAGCAAACATTTTTTCGCCAAGAACACAACCTGGTAGCACACGGAATAAAGTATTACACAATTTGGCGTAAAGCGAACAAATGACCACTGGACAGTGCCATGTTTTAAACAACGATTTACCAACCCCTACACTACCAAAAACTAACCAATGTTACACCCCAAAAATAACAATGCTTAAGAGTTTTTTGTGCAGGTAGATTGTAAAGAGTAAAAAAAACAAATAATATTGAAATTCTTGCTACAGCGATCTAAATTATTATAACAGATATAAAAAATGGAAGAATAGGGGGAGGTCACACCGGACTCCTTTAACAGAAACCATCCCATATCTACAAAACACCATTCAATCTTAACATAAAAAGAAACTCCAAACTCTTATTACGGAGTCTTTCATTAGGTTATTGGAAAAATTTAGACCAACTCATTTAAAAATTACTCCCATCACTACCAACCCCCAGAAAATAAAACTTCAGAGAGAAACGGTTATTTTAAAGTAACATACTACAAAAAATGAATATCCCAAACCATAAAAAATGATTACAAAATATTTGAACAAAAAACTATTTAAAAAAAAGGATATACAAAACATTTAAAACCTAAATAATATTTTGAATCCAAAGCCTACCCCTAAGCAAAAGACAAATTCCCCACTGCTATGACAACAAATAGTAACACAACCTATCTTTACAAAAAACCCATCCAATAATCACGAAGAACATCCTTACAGGACAACATACAACCAAGTACGAAAACACCTAAAAAAATTACACGGAGTTTTATTTGTTCTTAAATGATGCGAGTGTAAAACCCAGATATTGAATACTAATTAGGAAGTACATTGTAAAAATTGTAACCATCACATAGAGAGCTACAGAAGAAAACAGGACAATGACTACATTATGCTAACATTAGGCATGAAATAAAGAGAAGGAGGGGATATACAAACTCAAGGGAAAAAATGTAACTTATTACTAGGAGGATATTAGTAATCGCTCGTATTTAAATTGGGAATAATAATACCACACAATAAGAAATCTGAAATTATAAACGGGTCCATTTATATATTCAAAACATCTCCAACGGGCAAGGAAACATAGAAAAAATATCGAAGATATACCTTAAAAAACAAGAGAATCTTAGAAGAATATCGATATCACAAACTCTTACTTGATGTGGACAAATTATCTTGTTATTTAAAACAGCGTTAAAAATAAAATACGATA
>NW_025778175.1:0-75856 GCF_021130785.1 Homalodisca vitripennis
TATAATTAAAAATTAATTAAATAAACTATTTAATATTTGGAGCAAATTATAAATCTAAACCATTCTCGAATTCCACTGAAAACACACCAAAATATTTTCATCAAAATCGGTCCAAATAGTTTCTGAGTCTATAAAGGACAACTTCACAAAAACATTTCATTTATATTATACAGGGTTGAGTGGGTCTTGGTGTGACAAATTTTGTTGGGTTATACTGCAAATTGTAAATGTGATACAATGGCGGTTATAAAAAAGTCTAATTCAAAAAATTAGGTCTGAAATGTATTATTTTCAGTTTTTCTGAAAAACCGTGTTTTTGTACAGTTAATTCTGGTAATGATTTTTATTTAACGGCAAAAACACCTAAATAGTTGGTCATATGGCATTTCTTTTTAAAGCCTATTAAATGGCAAAGTTTTTTAATATCACTTGGACACATTCGTGTGTACAGGATGTGGTAAAAAGATGGGGTTTTAATGATTTATTTCAGTTTTTTCTGAAAACTTAGAAACTTTTCCATTTGAATCGACCCTGAAGCTTAATTTTATTTTTCTTACCATTTGAACCGATAAACTTATTCAAATTTAAAAATTTAACGGAAAATCTTTAAAAAAAAAAAAAAATTGGGAAATTTTTGTAGTATGCTCACATATGTCTATTACGTTGCTGAGAAAATATCTGAATTTTAGACGTACAAAAAATACGGGGTTTTTTCAGAAAAAACTAAAAAATAAATTCATTTCAGACTTTGTATTTTTTGGAGTTAGACTTTGTTTTATATCCGCCCATTGTATCACATTTAACATTGCAGTATTAAACCCAAACAAGTATGTCACCACCAAGAGCCACTCACCCTTGTATATATAAATGTATATGTATCTATATATATATATTGGTTGGTTATCAAACCACACCGTTTTGCGTATAAACTCAGACATTTATTTGATTTAATTAACAATTTACGTTAGTAACCTGGTTTAAAAACGTTAAATATTGTGTTTACCCCCCAAATTGAATATTAAAAAAGCGTCAATAATATCTGTGGGTATTGAAAATAACCATTGATAGTACCCATGTCCGTTTTATTTTAAATTTCTGTACAGAATATATTCCATTGAAGTTCATCGAAAATACTACTTTAAGGCCAATATTGGTTCAATAAAAAAATTAAGATTAAGACAATCTACTTGAGAGGTTTTAACTGTGTACTTTCAACCATAATTTTAGAGCAAAAAATTACTATTTTATTATTAATATTTATAAACTTGATGGATTATTTTAACATTGTTGAAGTTTTTATAGTTTATTAATGTTCAACCAAAACTTTAACACTAGAATTTTTATTTTTCTAAAAGAAATAGTTTTCCATTTATTTACCGGAAATAAGGAGGAACTTACGTTTTGTTTTTTGGATAAATATTTAAAAGGAAACCCCCTAAATAATATGGTTTTAATAAAATTTAAAATGGAATTTTTATTAATATATATAAAATGAGTTTTATGTTGTGATAGCAAATAAAGTAAACAATATTGGAAAATCAAAATCCAAATGTGACATTTTTGTACTTTATTTCTACTAACCAACGTGGAAGAGGTCATACATCAAAAAGCAAGCGTGGTTTGTAGCAACGAGCCTTCTCGCGTAGATGAAATATTTAAAGCTTACGTCTGACCTTTGACCTCGTAAATACTCAGTTTGACGTCTAGGGTCAACAGCAAAGTTTCTGAAACCTGACACTTATCTGTTTAGGGAATTTCAGGCTTCCCTGTTAAACGGCTAATCATAAATTATACATACGCATTGATGAAATTGGTCCAATTTACTATTGTTCATATTTGTTGCAGTATAAAAACACGCGGTTAAAATCAGAGTATTACGACAAAACATAAATGAGAGATGTAAATATATCTAATTAAAATGTGAAAGTAATATTGCAATACAAACAGTATATTATTAAATAGGCATTTTAAATATATTGATAATTAGTTAACATGTATATGTTTATAAAATATCGTTACATTATGATACAATATTCTTAATATTTCTAATAGAGTGGCTTATTGAGGCCACAATCTATCCCTTTAAAAACTAGGCTTTTGGGCTCTTCCGGGTCAAAAATAATTGTACTGAATCCTTTGAGGAAAATTGGGGGTATCTATTAAATTGAAACTAAGTAACTCGGTTCGTTTTTATCTGTTATACATACTGCATGGGTGGTATGGAATACTCTTGATTTACGTGTGTGTAAGGCTATACATTTATTCGTGTATATTTGTTGTTCCTTTTTTAATCAGGTTATTTAGCTTATGTATATTCATATGTACAAAACTATACTCACTGTCAGGTGCCACAAAGAAGAACTATTGGATAACAATTTTTCGTAATAATTTGAAATACATTTCTTTTCAACTGAACTCTAAAATATTTCCTATTGCTAAGACAAGTCACTTACATATTTTAAAATATATTTCCGTTACGGAAAAAGCAGACACGATCTTTATCACAAAATGTATATATCTTGATAGTAATATAAAAGTTTATTTTTTTATTTATATAACCAGTCAATTAATTTTCATTCAGAATTTTATATATAATACAAAGTAAAAAATAACTTTAAAATCTAAAATTGACACTGGCCTAAGTATATATTCCCAGTTAAAATTAAATTGTTCATTACCTAACCTCTTGTCATTATGAAAAGCATTTTACATGACCATTAACTAAGCAAATAACGATGGATCAAAATTGATAATCGATGTTTTATTGAATATAATAAACATTTAACTTCAATTTCGGACCAATTAACGCAAAGATCGTCAAGCCTAAATTACAGTAGTTAGTGGAGCTCCGGCCTCTCCAGTCAGTAGTCTGACACTAATGAACTAAATAGTTTAACATACGACTGTTTGTGTGCTCGTGCGGTTCCTTTTCATCAGTTCTACCTCACATTACAAGTAGTTAGTGCAGCTACGGTCCCTCCAATCAGAAGTCTGACTTTAATTAAATAAATAGTTTTAACATACAACTGTTTGTGTGCAAGTGCGGTTCCTTCCCGTCAGTTCTACCTCACATTATCCCTAGTCACATTACAGTAGTTAGTGGAGCTACAGTCCCTCCAATCAGCAGTCTGACTCTAATTAAGTAAATAGTTTTAACATACAACTGTTTGTGTGGCAAGTGCGGTTCCTTCTCATCAGTTCTACACCTCACATTATCACCTAGTCACATTACAGTAGTTAGTGGAGCTACGGTCCCTCCAATCAGCAGTCTGACTTTAATTAAGTAAATAGTTTTAACATACAACTGTTTGTGTGCAAGTGCGGTTCCTTCTCATCAGTTCTACCTCACATTATCCCTAGTCACATTACAGTAGTTAGTGGAGCTACAGTCCCTCCAATCAGCAGTCTGACTCTAATTAAGTAAATAGTTTAACATACAACTGTTTTGTGTGCAAGTGCGGTTCCTTCTCATCAGTTCTAACCTCACATTATCCCTAGTCACATTACAGTAGTTAGTGGAGCTACGGTCCCTCCAATCAGCAGTCTGACTTTAATTAAGTAAATAGTTTAACATACAACTGTTTGTGTGCAAGTGCGGTTTCCTTCTCATCAGTTCTACCTCACATTATCCCTAGTCACATTACAGTAGTTAGTGGAGCTACGGTCCCTCCAATCAAGCAGTCTGACTCTAATTAAAGTAAATAGTTTTAACATACAACTGTTTTGTGTGCAAGTGCGGTTCCTTCTCATCAGTTCTACCTCACATTATCCCTAGTCACATTACAGTAGTTAGTGGAGCTACGGTCCCCTCCAATCAGCAGTCCTGACTTTAATTAAGTAAATAGTTTTAACATACAAAACTGTTTGTGTGCAAGTGCGGTTCCTTCTCATCAGTTCTACCTCACATTATCCCTAGTCAACATTACAGTAGTTAGTGGAGCTACGGTCCCTCCAATCAGCAGTCTGACTCTAATTAAATAAATAGTTTTAACATACAACTGTTTTGTGTGCAAGTGCGGTTCCTTCTCATCAGTTCTACCTCACATTATCACTAGTCACATTACAGTAGTTATTAGTGGAGCTACGGTCCCTCCAATCAGCAGTCTGACTCTAATTAAATAAATAGTTTCAACATAACAACTGTTTTGTGTGCAAGTGCGGTTCCTTCTCATCAGTTCTACCTCCTCACATTATCCCCAGTCACATTACAGTAGTTAGTGGGAGCTACGGTCCCTCCAATCAGCAGTCTGACTCTAATTAAATAAATAGTTTTAACGTACAACTGTTTGTGTGCAAGTGCGGTTCCTTCTCATCAGTTCTACATCACATTATCACTAGTCACATTACAGTAGTTAGTTGGAGCTACGGTCCCTCCAATCAGCAGTCTGACTCTAATTAAATAAATAGTTTTTAACATACAACTGTTTTGTGTGCAAGTGCGGTTCCTTCTCATCAGTTCTACCTCACATTACCCTAGTCACATTACAGTAGGTAGTGGAGCTACGGTCCCTCCAATCAGCAGTCTGGACTCTAATTAAGTAAATAGTTTAACATACAACTGTTTGTGTGCAAATGCGGTTTCCTTCTCATCAGTTCTACCTCACATTACACCTAGTCACATTACAGTAGTTAGTGGAGCTACGGTCCCTCCAATCAGCAGTCTGACTCTAATTAAGTAAATAGTTTTAACATACAACTGTTTGTGTGCAAGTGCGGTTCCTTCTCATCAGTTTCTACCTCACATTATCACTAGTCACATTACAGTAGTTAGTGGAGCTACAGTCCCTCCAATCAGCAGTCTGACTCTAATTAAATAAATAGTTTTAACATACAACTGTTTGTATGTGCAAGTGCGGTTCCTTCTCATCAGTTCTACCTCACACATTATCCCTAGTCTACATTACAGTAGTAGTTAGTGAGCTACGGTCCCTCCAATCAGCAGTCTGACTCTAAATTAAATAAATAGTTTTAACATACAACTGTTTGTGTGCAAGTGCGGTTCATTCTCATCATCATTCTAACATCACATTACCCCTAGTCACATTACAGTAGTTAGTGGAGCTACGGTCCCTCCAATCAGCAGTCTGACTCTAATTAAATAAATAGTTTTAACATACAACTGTTTGTGTGGCAAGTGCGGTTCCTTCTCATCAGTTCTACCTCACATTATCACTAGTCACATTACAGTAGTTAGTGGAGCTACGGTCCCTCCAATCAGCAGTCTGACTCTAATTAAGTAAATAGTTTTAACATACAACTGTTTGTGTGCAAGTGCGGTTCCTTCTCATCAGTTCTACCTCACATTATCACTAGTCACATTACAGTAGTTAGTGGAGCTACGGTCCCTCCAATCAGCCAGTCTGACTCTAATTAAGTAAATAGTTTTAACATACAACTGTTTGTGTGCAAGTGGCGGTTCCTTCTCATCAGTTCTACCTCACATTATCACTAGTCACATTACAGTAGTTAGTGGAGCTACGGTCCCTCCAATCAGCAGTCTGACTCTAATTAAGTAAATAGTTTAACATACAACTGTTTGTGTGCAAGTGCGGTTCCTTCTCATCAGTTCTACCTCACATTATCACTAGTCACATTACAGTAGTTAGTGGAGCTACGGTCCCTCCAATCAGCAATCTGACTCTAATTAAATAAATAGTTTTAACGTACAACTGTTTTGTGTGCAAGTGCGGTTCCTTCTCATCAGTTCTACCTCACATTATCACTAGTCACATTACAGTAGTTAGTGGAGCTACGGTCCCTCCAATCAGCAGTCCTGACTCTAATTAAATAAATAGTTTTAACATACAACTGTTTGTGTGCAAGTGCGGTTTCCTTCTCATCAGTTCTACCTCACATTACCCCTAGTCACATTACAGTAGTTAGTGGAGCTACGGTCCTTCCAATCAGCAGTCTGACTCTAATTAAGTAAATAGTTTAACATACAACTGTTTGTGTGTGCAAATGCGGTTTCCTTCTCATCAAGTTTCTACCTCACATTACACCTAGTCACATTACAGTAGTTAGTGGAGCTACGGTCCCTCCAATCAGCAGTCTGACTCTAATTAAGTAAATAGTTTAACATG
Organism: Homalodisca vitripennis; assembly: GCF_021130785.1. NCBI lineage: Eukaryota > Metazoa > Arthropoda > Insecta > Hemiptera > Cicadellidae > Homalodisca > Homalodisca vitripennis. The sequence continues at coordinate 6,084 of NW_025778175.1, forward strand.
CAACTGTTTTGTGTGCAAGTGCGGTTCCTTCTCATCAGTTTCTACCTCACATTACCCCTAGTCACTAATTACAGTAGTTAGTGGAGCTACGGTCCCTTCCAATCAGCAGTCTGACTTTAATTAAGTAAATAGTTTAACATACAACTGTTTGTGTGCAAGTGCGGTTTCCTTCTCATCAGTTCTACCTCACATTATCACTAGTCACATTACAGTAGTTAGTGGAGCTACGGTCCCTCCAATCAGCAGTCTGACTTTAATTAAGTAAAATAGTTTAACATACAACTGTTTGTGTGCAAGTGCGGTTCCTTCTCATCAGTTCTACCTCACATTATCCCTAGTCACATTAACAGTAGTTATTGGAGCTACGGTCCCTCCAATCAGCAGTCTGACTCTAATTAAATAAATAGTTTTAACATACAACTGTTTGTGTGCAAGTGCGGTTCCTTCTCATCAGTTTTCTACCTCACATTACCCCTAGTCACATTACAGTAGTTAGTGGAGCTACGGTCCTCCAATCAAGCAGTCTGACTCTAATTAAATAAATAGTTTTAACATACAACTGTTTGTGTGCAAGTGCGGTTTCCTTCTCATCAGTTTCTACCTCACATTACCCTGGTCTCTAGTCCACATTACAGTAGTTTAGTGGAGCTACTACGGTCCCTCCTCAATCAGCAGTCTGACTCTAATTAAGTAAATAGTTTAACATACAACAGCTGTTTGTGTGCAAATGCGGTTCCTTCTCATCAGTTCTACCTTACATTACACCTAGTCTAATTACAGTAGTTAGTGGAGCTACGGTCCCTCCAATCAGCAGTCTGACTCTAATTAAGTAAATAGTTTAACATACAACTGTTTGTGTGCAAATGCGGTTTCCCTTCTCATCAGTTCTACCTCACACTATACCTATATAGTCATATTACCTCACAGCCTAGACTTTGTTTGTCTTACATAAACATGATAGTGTAATTCAAACTGTGATAAGTTTTATGTTAGTAAATTCATAAAAATGACATTTTATTGTGTTTGTGAATGGCCAAGATTGACTAAAGACTATAGTCGATCTACAGAGAGGTTGTATCGTAATGACAATTTGAGGTTAGGATATCCGCTGCAACCCTCGCGAGTTTCCTGACGTAGTCGCTGATCACTGGGATGCCTTTGCGCTCTGATAAGTTATCCCGGCTTGTGTTTTAATGGATGTTAGAAGAAAAGAATATTATAATTTTTAATTGTAGGACCCCTTGAGTAACTTTAACATTCTCAGCATTTCCAGATTTTACGAAAATGATTTATGACAATCTCTCAGAATGGAAGCTTAACACCACTTGACATGATAAATTTATTTCGGAAAGATATTTTATGCTTTTCCTTATACTATACATTTCATTATAATAATATAACGAATTATTTACTTAAAATTAATGTAGACTGCAAGAATTAGTTGCGACTAAATATAAAATTCCGAACGTCGTGTGTGTGAAAAAAATTCTTATTTTAGAGCTATCGAAACCATATTTAAACATCTGCAAACAAACAAAAAATAAACAATTCAAAATCATTTTTTACAATGAAGATCACAAGAGAAGGAAAAAACAGGTAAATAAATAAAAGTAGTAACAAAAGAGGACTAGTAACACCGTACAGGAAGAAACCAGGCACTAATTAACTGTCACATTTAACACAAGACTGTTTATGTATGTGGGTCTGATTGTCTCCCTCTACTTTGTTCCAATCTAACTGAAAAAGTATGTTAAATAGACTATCCTATCAATTTTATAAAACTAATTATTTTTATAACAAAATATTTTAAAACTTTTATTTTATAAACTAATTTTCTTGTATACAATTAAATGTGACAATCGTAATCATCTTGTATGATTTTCTTTAAACAAATATATATATATATATATACATATAGTCTTTACTTTTATCTATCATATTCGTACGTTACATGTAATACAATTTTTCAAAACGGACTGTGTTTTTAAAAATAATGTGATTAACGTTACATTCATTTCAAAGAATTCATGACGCCTTGCCAGTTCTAGATCTGTTACATTACAGTTGTTTTTTACAAATGTTTACCATGGTACATTTACTTTTACATGATTTCTATAAAAAATATATTTCTTAGGAACATAACTCACAGTAAAGTACGATACATTGTTATATTATAGCAACCAAATAGAATAGAACTCATCGGTTTAATTGCTAAGAACTCAAAGTAAAATACATTGTTTTACTGTGAAAACCTGTCGTCGTGAAAATCGTAATTCATACAAAAGTTCCCACTTAAGTGAAGTTTCATTGCACTTCAGTGTTCAGGAATTGTACATTGTTATTGCAGCTAATTATTGCTCGTCAACTGTCTAATTATTTTATTGACTGATTGAATTATAACAGATAAATATTTTATCTTTAATAGAACACTTTAAAGTATTTATCCCTTCATAGCACAGTAGGTGTAGTAAATAGGAATACATACATAGAATATATAATGTTAGATATGGCAGGTCAAGGTTGTTTTAATTGATATCAATTAATTTTGTAAAATATACGAAACTATTGCCTTAATATTTTATAACAAGTAACACATTGCATACTTCATATTCACAAAACACTTGTGTGTTATAAAACGTATTGAAATTTCTATTTTCAGAGTTCTCATTAGAATATTTATTTTTATAATTTAAAATAATACCAATACCGATAGAAAAGGTCCAGCCTCCTAGTCAAGCTCATAGATACAACTGTACACAAAAGGAAGGAGCAAGTAAAGCGGAAGTCGGAAGATAAGTTGTGATTGTAATTTATTGCCCAGCCAACACTTCTTCATTACGTCACAAAGCCGCTAGCTAGAAGCCGGACTTACTGTACTCTGGCACATTGTTTATCGTTATACTACTTTAGAAACTGGCATTGGTTGGAAAATCGAAACTAAAATAGAACAAATACTGTAAAATTCCTTAGCGGTTTGTTGTCATACTTTTAGTAGATAAAGTCAATTATATGTATGTTACCTTATTTCATGGATTTAAAAAATGAGAAAATAATTCATTCCATGCAAGTTAGCTCAATAAATAATTTATGTTTATTTGTTTATGGCAATTTTCACACGAATTTCTACATATTAAACTAAAGTATTAAATGTTTCATGGACTACCAACAATAAGCACAGTTCAAATGGTTAGTGCTGCACTATGAACCAAGGGTTTTGAATTATAAATAACTAAACCTACACATAGTATGGCATGAAGAACATGACAAAACATTGTCAAGTGAGCCTGTCACTTGTAGGAAAAGGATAAATTTCATTTATGTCTGTTTGTTTGACTGTCTGTACGATATCTCGAGATTGAATTGACCTACAGGTTTTAAATTGTGCATGAAGTTTTATTCACACACACACACACACACACACACACACACACACACACACACACACACACACACACACACACACACACACACACACACACACTCACTCACGCACGCACGCATATATATATATATATATATATATATATATAATATATATATATATATATATATACGTTAAACTTTTTATAAATGGCAATAGTCTTATTTAATTTCAATAAACATTGAATCGCAAAAAGTACTTGCTCCGCCGGGAGTCGAACCCGGATCTCTCACTTGCCGGGTGAATGTGCTACCATTACACCACAGAGCGCTTACTTTTTCCGATTCAATTATTTTGTATTTGGCCGTATCTGTCACATATGCGTTTAAAATAAGCAAACTAACATATGATCGGAAGACCAAATAACTGTCAAATGACTTTTTATTTACGTTAAACTTTTTATAAATGGCAATAGTCTTATTTTAATTTCAATAAACATTGAATCGCAAAAAGTACTTGCTCCGCCGGGAGTCGAACCCGGATCTCTCACTTGCCGGGTGAATGTGCTAGAACCATTACACCACAGAGCGGCTTTACTTTTTTCCGATTCAAATTATTTTGTATTTGGCCGTATCTGTCACATATGCGTTTAAATAAGCAAACTAACATATGATCGGAAGACCAAATAACTGTCAAATGACTTTTTATTTACGTTAAACTTTTTTATAAATGGCAATAGTCTTATTTAAATTTCAATAAACATTGAATCGCAAAAAGTACTTGCTCCGCCGGGAGTCGAACCCGGATCTCTCACTTGCCGGTGAATGTGCTACCATTACACCACAGAGCGCTTACTTTTTTCCGATTCAATTATTTTGTATTTGGCCGTATCTGTCACATATGCGTTTAAATAAGCAAACTAACTCTATGATCGGAAGACCAAATAACTGTCAAATGACTTTTTATTTACGTTAAACTTTTTATAAATGGCAATAGTCCTTATTTAATTTCAATAAACATTGAATCGCAAAAAGTACTTGCTCCGCCGGGAGTCGAACCCGGATCTCTCACTTGCCGGGTGAATGTGCCTACCATTACACCACAGAGCGCTTACTTTTTCCGATTCAATTATTTTGTATTTGGCCGTATCTGTCACATATGCGTTTTAAATAAGCAAACTAACATATGATCGGAAGACCAAATAACTGTCAAATGACTTTTTTATTTACGTTTAAACTTTTTATAAATGGCAATAGTCTTATTTAATTTCAATAAACATTGAATCGCAAAAAGTACTTGCTCCGCCGGGAGTCCGAACCCGGATCTCTCACTTGCCGGGTGAATGTGCTACCATTACACCACAGAGCGCTTACTTTTTCCGATTCAAATTATTTTGTATTTGGCCGTATCTGTCACATATGCGTTTAAATAAGCAAACTAACATATGATCGGAAGACCAAATAACTGTCAAATGACTTTTTTTATTTACGTTTAAACTTTTTATAAATGGCAATAGTCTTATTTAATTTCAATAAACATTGAATCATCGCAAAAAGTACTTGCTATGCTCCGCCTGGAGTCGAACCCGGATCTCTCACTTGCCGGGTGAATGTGCTACCATTACACCACAGAGCGCTTACTTTTTCCGATTCAATTATTTTGTATTTGGCCGTATCTGTCACATATGCGTTTAAATAAGCAAACTAACATATGATCGGAAGACCAAATAACTGTCAAATGACTTTTTATTTTACGTTAAACTTTTTATAAATGGCAATAGTCTTATTTAATTTCAATAAACATTGAATCGCAAAAAGTACTTGCTCCGCCGGGAGTCGAACCCGGATCTCTCACTTGCCGGGTGAATGTGCTACCATTACACCACAGAGCGCTTACTTTTTCCGATTCAATTATTTGTATTTGGCCGTATCTGTCACATATGCGTTACTTTTTGCGATTCAATGTTTATTGAAATTATATATAATATATATATATATATATATATATAAACCATATATATATATAAAGAAAGCCCGTAAACCTACAAACTTATACAATATAGTACGGTTGATTGATTTCATTTATCAGTTGATAGTACATGTAACTATATGGTATTTTTGGCCTAGCATTGGCGAAACGTTTTATGATTGTCTTATGGATAACACCGACTACCACGAAAAAATTGTACAGTGAATAAATTTGTAAACGAACTGAGTAGAACCATATGTACTCGAACATGTGATAGTTACTATCAGCAAGCTCTTTTGATATCGTTTTCGTCTGTAGACTACATTTTGAATGGAACTTGCCTATTAATTGGTAAGACAGCACATTTTCCGTTTTGTCTTTCGGAGGTATTTAAAATTCCTTCTCTGTATAATTGCGTGACTGTCAGCTGGAAATCCATCAGAGCAATATGAGCGATAGACTGGCATACTACGTCAGCAGGACCTGCTATACAAAGTGAGATGTATCTCGTATACTTCCTCATATAGTATTTACAGGTGCACAAGCAAGATGTATTACAAATATATTTCGACAAGATACAGAGATTTATTATATATATATATGAAGATATACAAAAATTGTAAAGCTCTATACTATTACATCATAAATTCTTTCAATACGAAAGCTATAGCCTTCGATTTTTAAAATTGCGTGTGAAGCCAAGAGTAACTGTTAGTTAGAACTAAACCACACATTTCTTTACTATGTGGCCCTCATTGTCTCATCTCCAAGCTGGGATTACAAAATATTCGTATGTATTCTCTTCATATTTCATTTCCAATAAACTTTATTTCAAACATATTTGTTTTTTATTCACGATAAGAAACATGTTTTCCTAATTTATCAATCCATGCCATTATACCTATATTCATAATGTCTAAGTTCTAATGTTGCTTGTCAAATTATAAATATCCAACTTGTCAAATATCCGTGTAAAGTGTACGAAACCAACTCAATGTTTCACCAAGCTTATTACTTTATTCAGAATTCAGAACACGCACTTGCTTCACGACATCGTGGAACTGTGTTTCCTCATATACTTGTTTTAATATAGAGCTGATTCTATATTGTTCTCGACGTATGGGCCTGCATATATTAATGTTGTTATACGGGTTGACATGTTGCTTTTCAGGTAATATTACACTTGTTTATTCTTACATATTTGTAACGTCACTTCATTACTTTTCACTATTGTGATTAAACTGTAAATAATGTGAAGTATTTTTAACCGACTTCAAAGAAAGGTTATACAATTCGACCTGTTTCTACATTCACCGTTCTTCGAAACCAAATAATCCATTTGGGTAATACTCTTTATACGAAAGAGGACCGCGATTAATCCCAATTTTGCGTGGTATTGGTTTTAAAAAATTAATGTTTTCTAAACATAATAATTTTTCACGTTTTGGCTCATTTTTTTAGTACAAGTATGGAATTCCGTTAATTTTTAAATTGTATGCCTTCAATCTATAACAGGCAAATTACTAAAAAAACAAACAATCAATACAAACATATATGAACAAGTAATATGATCACATAATGTACCTATATAGTGGGAAAGTTTATTCACTGTGAATATAGATTTCAGCTCCATTTAACCTTCTGCATAGTACAACATCTGGTATCTGACGCTGTCACAGGCCTGACTCCTAGAATCTGGAATCGACGTCGTCTGAAGAGATCCAAAATATTCGGCGATGAAAAAACTCAAAACGAACTATAAGTATGGTTTCGACATCAGAGACATCTTGACTACGAAAGCAAGTCTAATTTCAATAGAGAGGTGTTCTCATTGTCTTATCTGGTTCACAATTGAATACATTACGATACTTTAGACACGATCTAAAGGCACTGTGGAGCAATTCACATTTCTACAGATCCTGTCATCAAATCAATCATCCAGAAATTGTGTGCTAATAAAAAAAAACTTTACATTTCATCCATACCTTTAAAAATTAAATTGTTCAAATTCCTTTCACGTTGTTCCATGTATCCTATGTATGAGGTATTATGTTAGTACTATTATAGTGGATTTTATTATTGTTAGAAAAATATTTATATTGAGCTAACAAAAATTTATTTATCATTTGGTCACTATCGTTTAACTCATTGTTGCATATATAGTATGTTGATTTGTTGTACCGTTATTGTTATTTGTTAATGTTTATTGTTATTTACGTTGTCTCATATTGACATTGTTATAGTAGCAATACAATATTATATGATTATTTTGTATATGGTGTTGATTATTTTTATTATTGATATTTGATTTTTTATTAGGTTTTCATTTCGTATTTAGTTATCTTTAGTAATTATCTGTTTATTTCATTAACTTTTCTCACGTGTTAATAATAAATTATTTTTTTCTGTTGCATATAATTGCTGTTTTAATTGATTGTCAGCGTGGTTTAATTCATGCTTAATGCACTGTTTATGCATAACGTAGCTAGTCTAGTCAGTTTGCTTTTTACTGTACATTACTTGTTATATCTTTAAAATAACGTTATTTCCCGTTTTCAAGTATTAAGTAGCGTATCTACGGTGGGAAGGGTTTGTTCAATGTGATTGATGAGGTCACCTTCATTTTACCTTCACCATACTGAAATGTTATAACTACTGTTAATTAACTTTATAAAATCAGAACTTAGGCTGTAACTGTCATTTACATTATATATCTTATTTCCCAGGCAATATAATGTATATTCTAAAATATGAATCGTATAATATGCTTAAAATATAAATAGATTAACTAAATAAACATCACTTAACAGTATTTAAAGTCAAAATAATCTATCATTGTTTTAATATGTCGATTCTGAAGGATGTGTGTATCATAGAAATTTTGTTTATTGATCTGTGTTACCATGATCAAATCCCGCCTCAGCAACCTTATGGTATACTTAAGAAATACTATACTGGTTATGGTATTTTAGTCTAAACTAATAAATATTCATGACATAAATCTACATAAATGTATAGAAACTTCAAATCATCTCTAAATTAAACAGTGGTTGCCTTTGTATTAGAGTTTTAAACCACACTATAAGATATTCATCTATCTAACCAACCCTTTGTCGTATTTGAGTAAAATGTAAAATAAAGTGAAAAAATTAATGGCTATTACAAAATCATTTTATTAATATACGGGATTCTCTTTTAAATTAATTTTTTTAATATTTTAGAACCTATTACACTATGACCGATATTTGTTTTATACGATGTTATATCATACAGACCAAGTTTAGGTAAAAATGAAATTTTTAGTTAGTTTTCATAATACTAATCAGCTTTGAAATTTGTCGGCAATTGCTGTTGTGAAATAAAAAATAATTTTGTTACTTATCACTTAAATTTATATCAGTCCGTGTATCGTTCCCCGGTGCTGTAACATATTCATCATTTTTTTAGAAAGTGTGTACAAGTTTGAAAAATGTATTAGCATGATAGTTAAAAGGGGATTTTAGTTTGCATGAAATTGTGTTAAATTATGTAGTGAACTTTGTATTTGTTAAAGAAAAAAAAACTGAACTGTGAAAAGAGTTATGATTGTAACTATCAGAGCAAGGTCTTGTATTTATTGTTAAAAAACATTGCAGATAGGATTTACATGTATTATAATAACTCTTTGTTATGCGAGGTGAGTAAGTTCCTAAACTTTGTTTTCTAAATAGCTCACACTTCAAGCTCACCGGGGTTCCCAGTCTGCAAAATAAATCAGGCTATGGAACTCCTTAACATCTAATATGTTGCAGCCCCTGAGAAATTGACACCCTATTGAATATTCTATGCCCCTCTCTATCTTCTATCTTTTATGTTCTCAACTACAAATTCTTAATATTCCAACAATTTAGGCCTATAACAGCTCTTGATCTTTGGGTTTTCTGACTTATATGATTTGTTACTCTGGAAGATTCTGGTAACTGATAACATACGCTACCAGATAATGGTTTTAACAAACTAAAAATGTATACCTTAATTCAGGATTTTACATAAATTATTAACATTCACTATATAATTTAGAAATTATTTCGAGAAAAGCCCAGGATTGGAAGCAAATACAAGTGATGTAGGATAAAATTCACTATTAAAAAGTATTACAAGTATATTTAGAGGAAAACGTAATGAGTTTCCTTAATAAATGAAAACTTTAGAAAATATGATTTACGAAGAAATAAAACCAAGTAACTTGAACATAAAAGAGCTGTCAGAAAGAGAAAAATTAAGCTTTTTTCTGAGACAAAACACGTGCTACACTCTGGCTATGAAAAAGGATTAAGAACTCTTCTCTCTGCAGTTAAAAAGAGACTTTTCAGAAGTAGGGAAGTTGTAAAGCGTAAACAAACAAGTTGTAAAGAGATTAATGAGACGCAAATTTGTATTTAAACAAAAACACTCTGTATTTTATACTGTGTGTTGTTAAGTCATGATATAATTTCTAACCCTCAATATTAAACGCCATTATTCAATCCGTAAATTATAAAATTGCCATAAGAATGTTTCTGTTTTTAAATTAATTTAATTTATTTCGCTATGTAAAACAGTTACGTGTAAGAAAGTTAAAAACGTCAATGCTAAGTTTCAGTATAAAGTCACTTTATTTACTACAGTTGGTTAAACCTAATAAATAACAATGCAGCATTGGTTTGGTTATATCCTAATAATCGCTAATATTGCTAACAATAGTTAACTTACTGTTGAGGTCTAATTTTAGGCATCTTCTACTAATTAAGACCTTTAAAGTGGTATTCACAATATCTATGCTTACATTTTCTACCGACTCCTTACAGGCTCCTGAGGTGGTGAATTGATTGAATCAAAAAGTTCAATTGTATGCTTATCTCACTTTACGCAGTTTTATGTTTTAGTACAGACGATATTAGACCATTTCAAGATGTTTCATCACTCCTGTATAGACATATATATGATAAAAGTATAGTTTTACTTGTAATTAACTTTCCACTAATTTATACACTAATATATTTAATATTATAAGATAAAGATCTGCATTAGCTCAAATTTCCGTTAAGCATAACTGTCCTTGAAACATTTTCGTTATTTATATTCTGTCTTACTGTCTATCCACTGTTGTGGATCTCGAGACTGAGAAATGAGCTACAGAATTGAAATATTGCATGCACGTGAGGGCTGTTACGTGACGCGTGGTATTGCGTTATTTGCGTGGGCATCCTGTTCACGTTTTATTCAAAACGTACGCAAGAGTGTACAACTATATGCATACATAATTATATATACCAACATAATAGCAACATATATACATCTAATGTACTATTTGTTGCTATGAAACTACATTTTGAAAATCTACGACCTGTACTATATCTAATGAAAATCAATTCCACTGCGTTTTATCCAGAATAAAGGCACATTTTAACACCTGAGATATTAAATTATATGTATTTTTTATAGTGTATAACGTTTCAGATAATAATAATATATGATATCACGAAGTTAAATATGATTACCTAACTTTATACAACTTAATTCTTTGATCATATACTATCACTGTACATGGGGGAAAAAATTATTATATTCTAGGTAAATTTCGGTTATAAATGGACAACTTGTTCCTCAGACCAGTATTTCTCTATAGTAATTGAAAGAAAACAGCTCTTCACCCTAGAAAAGGTTCAAGAGGTCTGGGCTCTGTTCCTAGAACTAAAGTTTATTACAAGGGGTTTGTTTACCAACGTACCGTATATCAAAATATATTAAGTGGAATTGGTATTTCCATCTAAAACCACATTTCAGTGGATACCGTTGAATGGAATTAGCAGATCATAATTAAAATGTATTTTTCAGTACAAGAGTACTTTAAAATATTTGGTTATTGAACTCTATCTAGTTTTGAATGTTGTTTGTACATAATTAGAAACAATGCAGTTATTTATGTTGTTTAGTAAGGATAATTAACCCTAGTTTATGTTAAGAAATTTCAATTAAGATAGCAGCTAAGTTGTGTTGTTTAATTTTTTGTTACTGAGGTTATATCGTTATTATACATTTATTTGTACTTACACCGTATTTTCAGTAAATTAATTGATGGGAAAGTTTTGAGTCTTACATTACAACTATTATAAATATGTTAGTCGTACTGTTCAGTTTATCTAACTAACTTACTCTTAATTTAAAAAATCTTTATGCATATTTATACATGTATAAATATTAGTCAGAATTAAATAAGAGCACGTTATTCACATAATTAAATGTATAACGAATCCGTAAATGAGATCTGACCCAACATGTCTGCTTGATGACTCAACGTATTGGGTGTCTCAAAAGTGTCTTCCACAAATATAACTTTTGAGTGTTTTATAATATATAATTATTGTTTCGTAATATGATATTATTATTTTTTGAACTTTTTTAAGGATATCTCCTTCTACCAGTTAATTTATTTTAAAAGGGGTGACACTCAAGTGGTAACTCTAACTAAAAGTCTTACTGATACAAAAAAAAATTCTAAGAAATCCTATCTCAAACCACACTATTCCAAATGGTCACCTTTAAAAATAATGACGCAAAATTAGTGCGAGTCAACTTAGAGACCTCAAAGATACTTGTCATTCTTGCTTATGGTCTGTCCAATCTAACTATAGTTTAGACCACTCCCCGCAATGAAAGTGGTAAAAGCCGAGAGCACAATTGCCCTGCAATTATTCATTCATTTTTATTTATTGCAAGGTGCAACCCTCCATTTTTACTATCCTATCCTACAGCTAAAGCAACAAACATAACCTGCAATTTAGTATATCCGGTAAAGTAAACCGCATTATAGCCCAATTAGATAAGTCCAACCTAAATACTCTTTCTTGCACACAATATAACTTAATTCGCTCATTCCAGATAGATGCACACAAATTTAAATAACATAATATAAGGATAGCATCTTCTTATAGAATTATCTTAAGTGTAACATAAATCTCAAGTTAGCAATAATCCTATTATTCAGCATTAACGTAACAGTGACATAGATAACTAGTTTAGTAACAGAGACTGTCACATGGAAATGAATTAGATTTCCATGTTAGAACGAAATGAAATCTATGCAAATCGTATTCCTAGGAATTCAACTTATTTCCACGAACTATTAAGGAGAACTTCGTTTGATTTGATTATTGAAATTATACTTTAAAAGTCTTATGTCAAATATTACACTTTATTTTTTTATAAGTTTACTTGAATTAAAATAGAAGTAATTAGGCATTGCTCTAGTTTTAGAATTATCATAAAAAGGAGCGAAATAATTATTTTACTGACGATGAGTCAGACGCTATCTGGCAGGTCCGTGCCCGCACGGATATCGCCGCTTCCCCTCCGATCACGGCGAGAGGAGAAGGCTTCCCCCACCCCCGCGATCGCGCGAACCTATATAATGACGGCCGATTGAAGACACAGGAGAGACAGTCAGTGACCGCGACTCTGGAAATTTCTAACCCAGCTCGACTGGCTATCTGGCAAGTTGCAAATATTTTCGCTTGCCCCGAAAATAACATCGCAAAGTGGCGCCCGAACAGGGACTGTAATATACGTTAATTTACGAACTTTACAATTTACTTTACACTTTTTTGTGAATATACTTTACAATTTACGACTAAAAATTGTTAAAGTTTTACAACAACCTTTTGTTTAAGAAAATTTGATACGTACAATAATGATGTACTTACTAAACCTCTTTCTCCGCCCTTATCAAATTTTATTCTTTATGTATGTAAACGGAAATGATGGACAAGGGGACGCAAACAAACGAAAAACAACCACAACCACTACGACTTCAACTCGTATTACGACACCACAGGCTTCTGGTGGTACAGTGCCAAAAATGAGTCCTCCTACAGTCGTAACATTAGTCGCACCGATTACTACCACTACTACTGCTACTATTACCGCCACCACTACTACTAGTACTATTGCTACTACAATGGGCCTACCGATCCCTCCTACAACCATTCCCAATCCCCAAATTATGCTTCCTTCCCCTTCGGAGAATGATCCTCGTGTGGGCTGGATTTATAAACTACAAAAGAACGACCTACAGGAAGAGTTAAGAAAAATTTAATCTGAATCCGGATGGTAATGTGGCTGAACTACGAAAGCGACTTGTAACTTTTCTTAGGTCTGGAAAAACACCTCCTGAACCTCTTCCACTAAGAACAGAATTATTGTCATACGGACAAAACCTCGCGACTAATGTAGTGTCCTCAGCATTAGGACCGATTAGTGCCTCTCATATTGATGGTCATATACAACATGAGGAAGTTAGCATTCGAGAAATGTTAAACCTCCCTCCTACAGCTAGTTTTAGATTAGTACAGGAACGATTAGCTCTTTTAATGCACAAAAAATCTGTAAATGCCATAGCCCCAACAAATACACAAGACATAACAACACCTCAGCCTTTGAGAATGCCGACAGCAAGATCCCTCACAGGTGATGAGCCTTGTGACCCGAATTTTGAATTGTACAGTGGCGCTAACACAGCGAGCAGGCCTAAATCTGAACTTAGACATCCGGATATCTCTCATATCTGCAATCAAGTTCGGAAATGGAATTTGAGATTTTATGGGGATGGAGACCCAGTCTCTTTCATTGAGTGTCTCAATGAACTTGCCGAATCTTATGAAATACCTCCCGATCGGCTACTAAAAGCATTACCGGAACTTTTTAAGGGAAACGCTCTTTTCTGGTACCGAAATAATAAGTCATTTTGGACAAACTATGACGACTTTATAATCAGCTTCGAAGAGCAGTATCTTCCTCCAGATTACCGACGTAACTTGGATGAGGAAATAACTCGAAGAACTCAGGGCGAGAGTGAGCCAATGCGAAAATTTATTGTAGCCCTTACGACTCTAATTCGACGACGTGGTGGCTTCTCTGTAAACCAAACACTAAACCGATTATATTCAAACATGAGACCTGAATACAAATTAACGATCAGAAGGTAAAGTTTTCACTCGATTAGTGAATTAATTCATCTTGCCGAAGGTTATGAAAGTTATTTGCGAGAGAAGAATAGTTACCGATCTCCTCCAAATCCGGCTCAATCCATGGTACCTGAGACGGCATACGACTCAAAACGTAGAGTTTTTAAGTCATACCCAGTTCAGATGATAGATAAGCCAGAGCTGTATCACGATAAATCCAAATCTTTTACCGATAAACGAAGGTTCGAACCCTCTACAACTGTCCCGACTAACACTACTCAGCCAAGGCATCTTACTACAGATACAACGACTACCATTCCTATTTGTTGGAATTGCGAAACTAAAGGGCATAAATATCACCAGTGTCCTCTCCCTAAAAACCATTCGCTGGTTTAACTGTAAAAAAGTAGGAATCCGAACCGTCCAGTGTCCTTGCAGGCAGGGAAACATTTCCGGAGCCCGGAGCGTCAGAGGTGTCCCGGGACTCTGGGGCAACAAATCACCTCAACGAATGGCCCAAATGGCTCAACCAAATAAAGGAATTTAACAAAAGCAGCTGTGCAGAAGTTAAATCAAACGATCCTAGACCATTTGTATCCATTAAGATTCAAGAAACTACCTTTTGTGCACTGCTTGATACGGGATCGATGTGACTATTATAGGGGAAAGAGTAGCTCATCATCTATTACAGTTAGGCGTTAGGCCTAAGAACGTAAATATTAATGTTAATATGGCTGATAGCACAAATAGCCAGATATCTCAGGCCTTCGAATTTAACTGCGAAATAGCCGATATTACAACTAAGGTACGTGCCCTGTTTCTGCCAGGCTTAACTACGCCGATGATTTTGGGTATGGACGTTATAACGCCTTCAAAACTGATCGATATCACTCCTCATGAAAGTACTGCAGAAACAGTGACTAGATGCGATAATTCAAAGACTATTCATACTGATGCCGTTATGACACTAACAGAAGTAGAAAGTAAAAAACTTAAAGAATTCCTTGATTATCAGTTGAATTTGTTCGATGGTTTTATTGGTCGCACGACATTCGTGGAACATAAAATTCGCCTTAAAACTGATACACCCATTAAACAGAGGTATTATTATCGCAAACCCGGCAATGCAGGCGATCATTGACAAAGAAGTTGACAAGATGCTGGAGTCAGGCATCATTGAACCATCATCTAGTCCTTGGAGCTCTCCACTAGTGCTGGTTAAGAATCGAATGGAAAAGTAAGGTGTTGTATCGACTTAAGGCGAGTTAATGCGGTCAGTGAGATGGATTCATATCCCCTTCCCCAAATAAGTGCGATACTCGACAAACTGAGGAATGCTTGCTATATATCCACGATCGACTTAAAAGATGGCTATTGGCAGGTACCTCTCGAAGTTAACAGTAGACCAATTACGGCTTTCGCTGTTCCCGGCGAGGGTTATTCCAATTCAAGGTCATGCCCTTTGGCTTACACTCTGCTCCGGCTACCTTTCAGAGATTGCTAGACCAAGTAATAGGACCTGAGTTTGAACCCTACGCTTTTGCCTATTTAGACGATTTGGTGCTGGTATCCCGAACTTTCGAAAAACATTTAAAACTTCTGAAAGAAGTGATTGAACGCCTTAGAAATGCAGGATTATTACCAAATATGGAAAAATGTAACTTTTGTAAAAAGGAGTTGAAATACCTTGGCCACGTAATAAACGAGAAAGGAATCCAGACGGATCCAGAAAAGGTTAAATCAATTGTAGATTTTCCAGCACCTAAAACTGTAAAACAAGTACGGAGTTTCTTGGGACTTGCGTCTTGGTACAGACGATTTATCGAAAACTTTGCAAACGTATCTATGCCATTGACGAAACTCTTAAGAAAGGGGAATAGATGGGAATGGACGGATTCTCAAGAAGAGCATTCAATTCCCTTAAAGCAAAACTTTCTACCGCACAGGTCTTAGCCTGCCCTGACTTCAAGGAAACTTTTGTGGTCCACGTGGATGCCTCCAATGAAGGTTTAGGGGCTTCGCTTACTGAAACTATTGGCAAGCGGAAGAAGGTTATTGCATATGCGAGTCGACTTTTACACGAGAATGAAAAGAAATTTTCCGTAACCGAGAAAGAATGCCTAGCTTTGGTATGGGCCGTTCAAAAATTTCGTCCGTACCTCGAAGGGTTCAAGTTTTATTGCGATAACTGACCATCAAGCTTTAAAGTGGTTGATGAGTTTGGAGAAACCATCTGGAAGACTTGCTCGCTGGATGCTGGAACTACAGCAACATGACTTCGAAGTCCAATACCGCAAGGGAGTCCTGAACTGAGTAGCAGACGCACTCTCCCGGTATCCGATCGACACGTCAAGCTGTGATCCTGTAGTCGGTTCAACCGTTGGGTGTAGCACCGCCAACGACAGTTCGAATAACTCTCGGAGGCAACTATCGCTCAAACCAAGGAACCAAGGCTAGAAACAGCTTCAGGCGAACTTATGCCCGATTGGCACTCGAAAATGCTTCGGAAGGTATCTGCAAGTCCGAATAAATATGCAGATTACACCATTCGAGGAAATAAACTATACCGAAAAATCGATAAATCATCTACCGACCCAAAAACAAATTGGAAACTTTGCGTACCAGATTCTCTAAAATCCGATGTACTGAGAGAAAATCATGACAGCACAACAGCTGGCCATTTAGGTGTAAACAAAACGATCCAGAAAATCAGCGCCAGATACTTTTGGCCTGGATGGAGAAACGATATTCGAAAATACGTAAAAAATTGCGACACTTGCCAGAGATACAAGGTGGAACAATGTAAACCGGTGGGTAAAATGCATTTCAGACGCCCCCAAGGACCTTGGTTTACAGTAACCAGCGATCTGATGGGACCTTTACCTCGATCTCGTAAAGGAAACAGATTTATCCTGGTGTTCCAAGATACCTTTACCAAATGGGTAGAAATTGTAGCATTACCATCAGCAACTGCTAAGGAAGGTGTCAGAAAAGTTCGAAGAACTTATATTGTTGCGATATGGTGCTCCATAAGTAGTACTGACAGATAACGGAACGCAGTACCTCTCGAAAATCTTCCAAAAACTTACAAGTGATTGGGGAATAATTCACAAAACAACCGCACCTTATAGTCCGCAGAGTAATCCAACAGAGCGAACGAAACCGCGTATTAAAAACTATGATTTATCAGTACGTGCGAAATGATCATCGTAGTTGGGATCAACATTTAAATGAATTTAGATTTGCGTTAAATACATGTTGTAGCGAATCAACAAAATTTACTCCGGCCATGCTCAATTTTGGCAGAGAACTTAAAACTCCAAACTGTATCTACGGTCAGGTATTAGAGAATGCCACTCAAGGTGCTGTTAAACCTAGCGAAATCGATATACATGAATCTCGAATGAACTTCATGCTAAAATTAAGGGAAAAATGTAAGCTAAACATGGAAAAAGCACACACTCGCCAAGCTCATTACTATAACCTCAGAAGAAGAGATAACAGTTTTGTAATAGGCCAACAAGTTTTGAGGCGCAGCCATACATTTTCCTCAGCGGCTGAGAATATAGCAGGAAAATTGGCACCAAAGTTTGAAGGACCATACATCCTACATAGAAAGATAGGATGGAATATATTCGAACTTCGAGATCTCCAAGGAAAAGACGTAGGCCGAGCCCATACGAAGGATCTAAAGACATACTCTTCCTTGGAGGCACACTAGATCCCTTTGTTGCCCTGTAGTGTGCCAGTAGTTTCCTTTCTACTAACCTATATTATTGTATGATTTCTTGGTTTCCCGATGTGTTTATTTTTTTTGTGCCAAGAATTACTATAGTACTCCTACAACAAATCACCTTTCTATCCCAAATTATTCCTTGTAAGACTGCCACTCCCCTGTACCCGGCGTGTCTAATATCCTTCCCTTAGAGATTTTATATTTTCGAGTTCGATTTTTGTTTATTTTTATTAGTAAAGCAAGATCTGATTTTTTTTTCAGTAATTTATTATATTATTAAGACTGTGCCCGTAATATATTTTAGTGTAAATTTGAGTTTTATTAAATAATTTTTTTGTTTATGCAGATTGCAATTTGTTTTTAGTTGTATTTTCTTACCAGAATATGTTATCATTTTATTTTATTTGTTAATTAAAACATTAATTTCGTACGAAAAGAGTCTTTAGTTTGTTTCATTTCATTTCAGAAACTTTCAAAACGGATACAAGAGGAAATTAAACTACGGTAACCTTTTTTGTTTATCTATATACAAATACCACATTTAACTTTTTTTCTTCTTTTTTTGTTTCCCGAAGTACAGATGGGGTGTAACATGTTATCTTTTTTTAACATACAAAATTAAATTTAAATTAAAAATATTCATTAGTAAAATTGAAAAAATTAGAACAGACAATTTTTTTAATATTACGAATAACGACTTGTGTTATTGAATTATCATAAAAAGGAGCGAAATAATTATTTTACTGACGATGAGTCAGACGCTATATGGCAGGTCCGTGCCCGCACGGATATCGCCGCTTCCCCTCCGATCACGGCGAGAGGAGAAGGCTTCCCCCACCCCCGCGATCGCGCGAACCTATATAATGACGGCCGATTGAAGACACAGGAGAGACAGTCAGTGACCGCGACACCGCCGACGACCGCTGCTCACCACGACTACTTCGACCCCTTCCCCCGACCCCGCTCGCTGAAACGACTGTACATCGCGACTCGACGCCCGCCGCCGATATCCAGCACCAGGTAAGGAACAACGACCCTGTTCCTTACTAAAGTGTTTTATCTCCGCCATCAACAATTCTTCCAAATTTTTTTATTGTGAAACAGAATTTAATATTTTATTTGTCATTTATGAAAATTAATCGATCTGAAATATATTAGTAATGTTTGATGGTTATAGATTTATTTTGATAAGATAATTGTTTGATTTTAAATATACTCTTAATAATTTATTTGATATTTAAGGGTATCGTTAAATTTAAATAGAATATATTTGACTTTCTCAATTTACTCAAACTTTAATTACTTTTTCAACTAGAATTACTAAAGTTATTCTTTTCTTCAATTTAACTTATATTTTGAATTCCAATTAATCAGATTTTTTTTTGTCATTTCGACTAAATTTTAAATACTGTGATAAAATTTTCCTTTCTAAATTTTTCAGGTCTCGCATTTCTTTTCCTGGCGATCGATCTGACACCTCATCCCGAGTTTCCTTTACGAACTTTCCTACCAATTATCTCCTACCCGGAAAAAATTATAACAGTCGGGACTCGCCTTACCACTGCTTTCTTTCCGGCGATAGTACTGGCATCCTATACCCACGACTTCCTTTTATAAATACTTTCTTCCCACCGACCTTGTCCTCATAAACTAAATCTTATGTTCAATCGATGTAAATTTTTGTATTAGGTATAAAGTTTTCTCGACCATCATTCTGTTGTCTGATTATTATCACATTTCTTGGCGAATCTCTAATCTACTCGGAAATATTTTTCTTTCTTATTGAAGTTCAATCTAATTTTCATTTTATTAATTATTTATATCTTCGTAAGTGAAGTCCTTTATATTTTTCTCCTTTATCTATTTCGGGACACTCGCAACCCTTTCTTTTTATTTTTGCGAACGTCCTGACACCCTCACCCCGATAACCTCCATCAAAATATTTATTTAACGATATTTTAGTTTATTTTTCTGGTGAACTGTGCAAATAGGGTGAGTGTTCAATTTTTCTTTGATATTCATAGAGCCCTAATATTTATAGTAATTTAGCTTAGTAGCCTTATTGCTTGGTTTAAATCATTTACCTTTATCTTAGCTTGCATATGGTAGGGTAATTCTGCATGGTGTGTTATAAGTGTTTATTTTCCAAAATTATATGCCTGAGAAAGTAAACTTGATATTTTATTTCGGAGCTATACACTTGCCTAGAGAAAAAATACAGTTTAGTCTATTTTTATATTATAAATTCATCTAGCTTTTGCATCCCGTAGAAATATTTTTTGTCAAGGGTTAATGCTTGCTTTATGTATATAGTAGTTGCACTGTGATATTGGTGCATGGCTAATCTTTAATTTATAAGATTGTATATTTGCTATTGGTGTTATTTGAATATTGCTTTTTTGCCATTGCTATTCATATTTTGCTTTAATTTTGTACTTTGCTTCTACTAACCATCATTATTTAACCGATTGATCATTCCTACCCCGGGCTCATATAATAATTACTGTATACGACTCCCCGGCCAAGTTATCTGTGGAGACTACTCAGCTTACTTGTAATTCCTCACTGACCGACGTATTAATAAACAATACAGATGTTTTCGAAAATCGAACTCGCCTGAACAATAACTTTCCTAGAACAAGAAATTTTTATTTTTCTGAGCAAGATTATTTTTTATTTTACTTCTTCAAAATTTTATTGGAGTTGACGTGATGAAGTAAGCCCAACGTTATTTTGGAAGTATCAATTTCTTCCGCAGGGCCCTCTGATTCGACTCCAAACAATAAATAATAGTTATTTTAATTTCTCGAACTCTGGAAATTTCTAACCCAGCTCGACTGGCTATCTGGCAAGTTGCGAATATTTTCGCTTGCCCCGAAAATAACATCGCAACTCTAAAAACACATATAGTTTTACAAATTATTTTGGATGGTTAGAATCACAATTTGTAATCCGTAGAACGCAAATATGTGAACACACAAAAAAACTTAAACTGTTTTGATAATTGTACGATTGTTTTTAAAGAAATGTGTATGCTGTCGTGAATCGTGTGTAAAATGTTTCCGAAGTATATGCAAATTAAACAAGTAATAGGAATGAAGTTATAGAAAATTAATACATCCTTTATGTTCCTATATCACCCACCAATCAGTTTAAACATTCAATTCGTTACTTCTCCCAAATCAGCAAAACCTGTTCCGTACTTATGTTAGCTTTGTAGAGTTAAAGTGACATAGTTTGGTTCTTGGCTACTTAATTACACAAATAACGTTGACTAAGATTTTATACTCCCCAATTTATTGATTTAAAAATTAAATCTGTTGCAAAAAAATACATTTATTGAGTACATTTATTGGGGACCTACCATTCATGGGCTTCTAAAAATTTCGTGTGTGCTTTTATGTCTATCTGTCTGCCTGTTTGAACGACAAATTTAACTTACAGACTATAAATGAAGCTTAATTTCTATAAATGCAATCAATGGTGGTGAAGTTCACGCAATGGGATTTGATTGAGCGTTAGCAAATATATTTACATTGGACTTATGTAAGTATTCTTAACCACTATGGCGACAAGAAAAAAATAGATCATCTGTAGTCATTAAAATTTTGCATTAATCTTCATTTCTGTGTGAACAAGAATGATTTCTATGACGGGTGCATTCTCAACCATGGATTTGGCTAAGCGTCATTGAAGCCTATCACTCATTGTAGGTTGAAACAATTTATACTATATCTACCAGGGGAACAAAATTTATTTTCTATGCTATATCTATCTGTCTGACCACTGGATATTTTGAGAATGGTATAGGTAATGTATAAACGTGACTAATGCTGCAACGTTATATTATTGCAGGAATAACTCAGTGTACAACTATTGAATAGTTGCGGGACTTCTTCCATGTAGTAAGTTTATTTACATAATTTCCTTATTATTTTAACAGCACTTATCTAGTATAAAATCTAATTATGTATATGTATTAGGGTAGATATATAGGAGAATAACAATCCTTGCACTTCTTAGATATTTAAATGTAATTCCTAAAAGCTTACAAACACTTTTATTTTAAAATTTTCTTCATAAGAAGTTTTTCTTCTTTCAATTAAAATAAATTAAATTATAGTTAACTTGTAAATGTAACTTCCTTATAAAACTCAAATAAAACAAAATTTATAATTTAACCCAAAATAAAGTGTATTTTTATATACTTAAACGATGCTAAATAAAACTGAACTAAGGACTTCCTGAAAAATTCTTAGTACCACTTATGTCATGATCTGTTACTGTTGGACAGACTCAAAGTTCAAACTGCAATTTAACTATGTTTCATCCAAAAATATTTAATTAAAACTTTATATCTTGATGTATACAAATTATTCTGGCTGTTAATACGAAATGGTTATTACAAGTAACTTTTACATAATGTTAAAAGTTAACACTTTACTTTGAACAATACTTTCAACGACATGTACTCTCTTGTATTACAATATTCCTGTAAAATAAATCGTAAATTGACTATAATACAGCTACTTACACAATATCCCCGCGCATATTGGCAGTAAAAATTAACCGCAAAGATACTCAAAAACGCCAAGAAGCGCGTTTCGGAGGTTTTTATACCGATCCCTTCCATTAACCAGCTAACTATAAGCGACACCTTTGATTGGCCTCCATTCATCTAATCACAAGTTCAGAGAGGACAAAACTCAAACTCTCATTTGTAATCCCGTAAAAACGTAGACTACCGGAAATACCTGTTGTCTTACTGTATCATCCGCAGACCATTTCTTGAAAAATTACATAATTTAATTTACCTACATTTTGATATCACTAAGAGATGCCTTTGATTGGCCTCCATTCATCTAATCACAAGGCCAGAGAGAACAAAACTCAACTCTAATTGTAAAACACTTTAATAAAGTAGAATACTATAAAACCTGCTGCCTCACTGCATCATCCATCGTTTTGCTTTTGAAATTTATCAGAGTATTTAGACTTTGATTGTGATGTATAATCAGTTTAAATAAACCAAATGCTACAGTGATGAGCGTCTTCTCTTTACCAAAGTTGTGAATGAATAACTAGACTAACCAAAATCTTGTTGACATACCACTGAACAATCAACAATGAGGACATTAATTGAGGGATTCATTACCTAGGTCAGGACTAGGAAATGTTTCAATAATGGGGCATTCATGGTTCTCCTTATAAGTTGCCCAGTCTAAAAGTTCTTAGGCTTACAACCTCCATTCAATGGAGAAAAACTTGTTCAACAATAGTTCTCAATCGTGAATTTTCTTGCTCATTTATGTATTTCTAATATTTCATTGAGTCTATTGAATTGACTCTGATAACATCTACAGTCCTGGTCTACTTGTTTCTTTATAAAATAATGTATCTCCCTCGCAGAATCGTTTGAGTATTCACCCCAGGCAGACGACACGTGACCCTCAAACTTATCACCAACTGCGAACATACCAGACTCAATGACAGGTTTTTATTAAATTTGGAATTTTAGACCGTGTCTCTAATTCTGTGCCACACATTCGCAGCCAAGGTTAATTTTAAAGAAGGTTAGTATTGATAATACGTGAAAATGTATCATACAATTTTAAAAGAGGGTAATAATTTATAAATAATTATTGATACAAATAATATGGCATGAATTTAGAATATTAAGAATAATTTCTACTCAATAACTCTATAGGGTTCCAGGCAGATATCTATACTGTTCTTTTTTATAACAGTTTGGATACAGATTTGAAGTTACACTTACAAAGGTAATAACTTATAACATTGCTTAACAACCAAGACAGTAGGCCGAGTGAAGTTTCCCAGCAACTGTGTAGTCTAAACTCATTGAGAGTTTGATGTTTGAATGTATTGATCCTCATGTGTTGCCTGATGTCCATACTAACCCCTAGGACGCCCTCATGTTCTGTTAAGGTGTCAAGGCAACTTTGCGTGGAAAGAATAGTAGGTGTTTCGTATTGGAAATGGATGTCTGCATCATAAGAAACAACAAAGACCTGGATTCCTTTCTACGTAGCGTACAATCTTATGAGGTTTTGTTTATAATCTATATAAGGCTATTACTAACTAACAATTGCTTACAATGAGAGGCTTATTATTTGTCATAAATAAAAAAACTTTCGTAAAAGGTTTTTCAAAGACCACGTACGCACTACACAGTTTAGCACACAATATTGCTTTAACAAAGTTATAGTATAACAACTACACAAGTTAGAGGCAAAAACTTACATTGATACTGGCTGAATGCAAAGCACATTGTGTTATTTGGTTAATTGAATTACTATGAACATTGAAAAGTAATGATTAAAGCGTAGTAATTCATATCAAGTGTTTTACATAAGTGAGTTTTCATCGCACCCGAGTGTTCATGAATTGCAAATGCCCTTTGATACCGTATTCTACTTCTGTCTGAAAGTTGAACCGTCTTATCCCTTACTGAACAATTCAACGTCAAAAGCATACACACGTTCATAGCATAATCATACAATAATTTAACTGTTTGATATATAAATTCTAGATTTATAATATTTTAATGTTATTGGGGATTACTGATTAACACGAAATTTAGGCAAGTCTATAAAAATGTTCATAATCAGCATCAAACTAGCAATAAAATTCATAAAAACTATTAGTCATAGAACCATGTCTTTTTAATTTAAGAATTAATTAGTTATCAAGAATCGATCGACATTACCTAGCAACAATTTTATAGTCAACATAAAGGTGAGGTAGTCTATCATTTGTGGCCTAGACATCTTTATTTCTGTCTGTTTGTCGTTTAGTCTATATGTCCCCACGATATATCATAAACGTACTGATCTATAGGACTTCAAAGTGTACATGCAGTTTTATCTCTATATAATTTAGTTCAAGTATGATGCATGTAACTCCATGGGATTATAAGCGTTAGAGAATATGTTTACATTGGTCTTATGGATAACCGTAGTTGAAAAGAGAAAATAGGAGAATAAATACATTTGTAAACAAAATAATCTCCTAAGAGTTGAAACGAGAAAATAGGAGAATAAATAAATTTGTAAACAAACTAATCTCATAAGAGTCAAATCTCTTTTAATACGTGATATATTAACACATTTAGACTATCCAAAAAGAAAATTATTATCAATAAAAATCAATGTCAAATAATCAATGTCGGAAACACATGACTTTCAGCGCTCTCTTCTCTATCTTACAGGAATGTTTACTATTTAAGCACTGCTATGAACCATAACCCAATACAAACATGTGAATTTAATGTCGTGGCATGGTTTCTGGAGAAAGATGTCGTCCATAGAATCTAAATTTTGCATGAAACTTTATTTCTACATTGACAAAAGTGAGCTCTTGGTGCAAGCCCAACCATGAAATTAGGCTCAGTGGCGTTGAAATCTATCAGTCAATCTACTCGGCGAATGTAAAAATTTACTTTCCTGTGTGATTGCTTGTCTGTTTATCTGTCCAAAGGATATTTATTGATTGGAATGATCAATAAACCAAATTTTGCAACCTCAGCGACACGTGATGAGGCGTGCTCCAGGTAGGCTACGTATATTAATATCAGAGTAATATTTTTTTTATTATTATAAAACATAACGAATTTTCATACTGTTAGCCCTAATAATGTTATGAGCTTTAACATTCTCCGTACCACGTGAGTGTTGGGTTAGATTAATTACACTTCTTGCAGGTTTAATATATTTTATTATCATTATAAAAATATTTATTTTTAGTTTTAGTAGATTTTTGTATGAATAAAAAATGTGTACCACACTACTCTTTGCAATAAATTATCAGTAACTAATTTATTATAAATGCAAATGGATACGGTAAAGCAGTCCTTTATAATGTAATGAACCTTTTTTAACAAGTCATTCATGTTATGTCTTTACACTTATAGTTTATTTGAGACAATATAAAAATTGTTTATCCTTATCCGAGTTTTTAAAATATGTTACTTTGTTTTTAAAACACTTACTGTCGTAGAAAACTTGTTCTAGTCTCTCGAATTATTTATCGATTTTTATGTTTTATATATACCTGAATTATAAGTCGGTAATTAACTGATCTTTACGAAGCCTATTACTCAAATGGCAGGAAAAATTTCATTTTTTTCGGTCTGTTTGTCTAAGTGCATGTTTGCCTTTCTATAGGCTATCTTCGTCAAACACATCACCAAAAAAAAGGTTTAAGTATTGGTTTGTGTGTTTTAAGCGTAATTAAATTAATTTGACTGTATTAAATACCCGTTTTACTGTTACTGACTCCAGTTTATTTCCAATATATTTTTACATTGACTGCAGTCTAATTGTGGGGAAGGAAAAAGTTCATTTCTTTCGGTCTGTCTGTTTACATGGCTGTTTTCCTTTCAAAAACCCACTTTCCTGTATTTGAACTTTTTATATTCGAACTTTTCATAAAACTTCCATCCTACATTGGCAACATCGAGTTCAATGATGGCGTATGTCACTAAATAAGATTTAGTTTAAATTTAGTGGCGATTTTTAAACGGTTATAATAGATAATCATGATAAAAACGAGAAAATAGTGGAAAAATAAACTTTACATTAACTGAGTACATCATTTTAATTTCAATATGTCTCATAGCAACGCGTATGGACTTTCATGTGGTTTCAGCGAAGCGTGGCAAAGCGATACGTGGTGAGAGAGATATTCCTATTTTGAAGTAAAACAGCTTCTCAGTCCAGTTGCTCTAACCAAGTGTAAAGGTCCTAAACAGTAGAAATACACCAAATCTCTGTGAAATACATGCTATCCTGTTGTATCTTTCCTAGCCATAACTGTAAATAACAAATTAATTTTCATTACGAAAAATGAGGTAATAAAGCTATGTTTATGACATATATAAATTAATACTATAATGAATATTTTTCTTTCGGGTACTACTGATCGACGGTGCTATTATTTTGCTGGGAAACAGAATATGTAAAACACAATTATGACTTAAAAATTAAGAACTTTCAAAATTGTCATGATACTACTTAATGCTTTTACACGATTAGATCTTATAGATTGTAAAAACCCTTTATAAACCTATTTACTTCATAAAATAAAGCATAAGTCCTATTGCAGTTTGTTGCAACGATGTCTGGAAATGTGTTAGAAACAATGTATTGAATTACATTACTGCATAAGCAACCGAGTTCCGTATCAAAAATACCGAATACAAGCCCATCGTTTTGGAGAACACTATGGTTAACTCCTGGTAAATTTAAATCCTTTTGGAAGATCATGTCTTGCTCATTTTTGAAGGTTTCACGGAGCTCTGTGGTTATGCCATTAAATATAACAAGGCTGAAACAATATGCCTCTTCCTCCTCTTTGTTGAAAGAGTCATGGCGTAATCAAAAGAATACCTTAAAAATATAATGTAGTATTTTAATATACCTAAAATAATTCAACTATTAATAGTTCAGCTGTAAATAAATGTGGTAAGTTTAACTTTATATTTCAATAGATAATATATTAAACAATACTTTATCCTCGTTGCAAACATAAGACACCTATCTGTCAAAAGGTAAAATTTTTGACCAGCAGGCCTAATTCCTATTTTAACTTACTTCGAATTTAAAATAAATGCCTATACCTCTATTTCTACATTGACCCTTTCATGTTACATTTTTTTATGTCTTGAACTAACGCAAGATTTCCTGGTTACAGCGAACTTCCCTAACCAGATACAGATATATACACAATAGAACTACAAAAATAAAATTAGGTAATTTTCTAACCATATCTTAGAACGATCTTAAATCTAGAACTTAAATTAGTGTTGTTTTTTATTATGAATAAAACGTTGTATTACCATTTATTTGCTCATGTTAAGTTAATAGTCCAATACATGTTCCATATTCAAAAGTCAAATTAATGGCAAAATCGAATTTGTTATCGATATAATAAAGTAAATTAGATATACTATCGCTTATAAAAAATTTTAATCTTTAGGCATACATCAGTTTTTTTTTTATAACCAGTCCGGACTAAACTGTTTGCAAACACAGTAGATAAACTACTCGCAACTGGGACAAGACAGGAAAGTGAACTCAAGAGATAAAATGTCACTGTTATTTATTGCTCAACCTCAACAACATTTATTCATTAGTTTTTGAAATGGCGGACTCAACAAAAGCTTTAGACTGTTTTTTATGGTATTATTTAACACAAATTTAATCGAATGTACTGAAATAGATTCTTGTACAGATTGTTGTAAAGATAAAAGATTTAGCGTTTCTATATTCATGAAAAACAACACAATAAGTCATTTATAACTAATGCTGAGAGGCTAAAACGTCATACACAGATAGCCTTAAAAACTCTTGTGTTCCTACTTAAAATGACACAAAACTGTGATTGATTTATTACTCATAATCGTGATCTTTTACATATACTATAAGGAAAAAGTGAGTAAAAATTGTTGATTGATATTCCCTCGTATGTGTAGTAGTGTACATGACTATATTCTACTTAGGGAAGCCTAAAACAGCCTATATTTATTGTGTTATTGATATTGCAATAGAGAGTGGGATTGTACTTTAATACACAAAAGCATGGGGATCGAAATGACGAGTATACTAGACATATTTTCAAATATTAATCATTCATTATTTTAATTATGCAACGATCCCCTTCTCAATGAGTTTATTTCTTAGTTATAACATTGTTTGTTTATTTATTTTGTAGATAGCTAATTCAAAACTGGCATACCGTCTGTGTATTTTAATGTTATAATACTACAGGTTCACTATTTCTAATACAAACCTTCAACGTTCATACTTTAAAGAGAGCTTGTCAACAAAAAAGTTGCAAAATGAACAAATGAACAAAATTTAAACCATCTATGGCTCATTTTTAAAATCCATGTTTTACAAACATGTTCCTTTAAAATTTTTAAACTAACAGTTCCAAAACTGAAATTAATTAGATGATATATTTTTGTACCAATTGTATTTTATTAGTTTTCACAAATACAATCAAATTAATTTTTAAAATCAGCCTTACTATAGCTCTGTAACTGCTGGTTCCTAAACTTTAATCTTTGTTGTTTGAGTAAAAACCACTATTAAAGCAGTTTATAAATTAAATATAAAATAAATGTATTTTACATTCAATATTTTAAAAGCATCAATGAAGAAAAGCTCCACAGGAATGTTGAATACAATATAAAAGGACATTTGCTATTCATGATGGGCAAAGGTTAAGTAAAGCTTACTTAAATAGCACTTTATTGTGAAATAAGGTACATCGGAAGACCGTACGAACTCGCTTGAAAGCATTATAATGCGACTAAAACACTATGATGGTTCCATGATGTTTTAATACATTACAATACTAACCAAATCAACTTTTATATTATTTTTAAGTAAATTCATATTCGTCATTTGAAATGTATATTCAGCAATTGTCATATTTAAAGTTTATTTAGGAACTTGAACACTTTGGAAGGATACGGTGCTTGATGGATATTTATCACCAAACTGTGCCTAATTAACATTAAAATTAGTCTTACTTAGTTACTTAAACCAAAATATTCATTTTACTACATTTTTCTGGAAACTATTGTTATGTTAAATCCAGGTTTTACACCCAAAAACTATTAAGCTTAACTTAAAACTCACTCACCAGGCAGTTTAAAGTGACTGCAGCTCACAATGCTTTCTCAGACGCAAACTGCCCCTCGCTAAGGCTGTTATGAATTGCAAATGCTTCTTGGTTTCCATGACGCGAAACCAATTCTTAAGGTAGAAAATCTAGTACTGTTTTAAGAGTTTCAACTTTCACTTACCCATATGTTATTCCTTAACCACGTTGACTTTAAAATTAAATATTATCTATTATAATTTGTGTTTAAATATCAACATAATCCATACAGACATAAAAGTACTATAACAATATTTCTATGCAAGAAAATCAGTAGACAATACTGGATTTATAGGCCATCTACCCCATCAAATAAATCTGCTGCAAAGTGCGACATTTCATTCGAAAGGTACATTTAATAGAAACACAATGACATGGACAAAACTTCTTTTCAACGATCCTAGCAAAAGCTAAGGGCAAATAATCCATTACATAGTAATGCCAACTAGAAAAAACACCTTTTACCAAAACCATAATCATCAGAAACATTACATACTACGTAAGAAAAGAAACATTACATACTACGTAAGAAAAGAAACACTACGTATAGGTATAATATTGGCCCCTCAAAGTCGTACTAAAAGATATCAAGCATGCACTGTGTTGATATGCATAAGACATTGGCATTGTGCCTACAGATGATTTTTTCGTTATTTGCCCATAACTTTTTCTAGAAATGGCATAGAGGTGATTTCTTAGTGTCATTGTGATTCTATTGAATAGATATTTAATAGGTATTACATATCAACGTGTTATATACAAGTTATATATGAACTGATAGAAAAACTCAAAACTTATTAGCGTAACAATCAAATATTTATATGGCTACCATTTATGGCTTTGAAGACGTGAACTCGTAATTTAGCATATATTTCTGCATAAGGATGGTTGGAAATAGGATTGCTTTGGAATAGTTATTTTCAGTCGGAGCAACTTTTCACATAAATGGTCATTTCAATCGGAATTACTGTAGAATTTAGAGATCAAATCCAGCTTCGAGTTTGTCGAGCAAAACCGTACAAAGTTTGGTGTGATTTAATAATGAACCATTTGATCATTTTTTTCCGGCACCAACTCACATTCTCATAACCATGTTCGGCATGTTTTGGATGACAAGTGCCAAGATCGATGGATTGAAAATTATGTTACTAAAATGTTAGATTTGATCCAACTTTGCAATACGTAGAGTGCAATCTTCTTTATATAAAAATACTTTTTGGACCACGTTATACGTAGGTTGGTAAAACTATATTAAACAGTGTTCCTCAACTTTATATAGGTTTATTTGAAGTCCATCAGTAAAAGTCAATGCGGTACAGCCTGCGTGAATAATCTGCTATAATTATTCTATAAGTCTACTTATATTAAAATCTCAGGGCCACAAACATTTTCAAACACGTTTAAACCATCCTCAGATTTAACTTGATAAAGCAGTTTGAAGTGGCTGTAAGTCAAACAAAACCCTGTACAAAGGCAAAGTACCCTTTCCTCTGGATTTTACGAATTAAAAATAACTTTACTCCTTGATTCATAAAACATGATCCAGGTAAAGGAAGTGACACAAGGTTTACTGCAATCATCTTCATTTTACTTATTCTTAAATATAAAATATATACCTTAAGGCAGTCACTCATTAACAAACTGAAACTAACTATACATTAATATCCTTAACAAATGTTCTTAGTTTGTGAGCCTTTTATTATATTGAATCTAGTCTATCTGCTAAATTAAAAACGTGTACATTCATTTATTTTATTTTTGCAAGGAAACGGTTGTTTCCTATATTCCCTGCGGAAAGAGTGTCCATAACTGTTCGATTTCATAACAAAACTTAAATAACTAAATCAATAAATAATAATAAATTCATGTAATTGTGATACACGTCAAACGTTCAATGCATATTTCATTTTGTGCTTCCGAAACAAAAGTTAAAGATATTACAAGAAGGCTTAAAAATTGAATATGTTACATTAAACAATAATAGCATATTGTTGCACGTAATAAAAGATAATCAAAAATAACCTTCAAACAAAGTACTAATAAAGGATATTATAAAGTTTAATATAAACATGGTACTATTTTATTAACTGTGAAGCCAAATTCTATTGAAAATCGGCCTGTTTAAATACAACTCTCGACACTCAAATATTTCTCTACGAACAAAAAGTTTATAACACAGTTGTTCATCACTATTTCATAAATATCCCACTTCTTAAGAGGTCACGAATCTACAAGTTTCTTTCAATACCATCTATTGATTTGTTTGTTTCAAACGAATCTAATCTATATTTGTGAATTTCCAATGTATTTGAATGATTTAAATATATTATTATTATCTAGATATTATTATTAATATTATTTCGTGTTTTCATAACATATTTCTCAATCATTCACTACTCCGCAATGTTGTCAAAAGAATCCATAAGTCCGAACATAAAATAGGTCAATAATGTGGTCCACCATTCAAAGAAGATAAATACTTTACGATATCGGAGCACTGCTGCTACTATAAAATCTACATTAAAGCTGAAAGTTTGAATTTTATATCAACTAGTCTGGGTTATCAATATCTTCTCGGTAATAAAACGTTTCGCTAATCGTTGCTTTAGACGATTAATCTGGTATACTTTATAGTTCATATTGCAGACGTTTCGATTATGTTGGTTCCTAAAGTCTCTGGAGATTTAAAAAACTATTAGTAAGGGTATATAATCAATACCTGTCAGGTAAGTTTTATTACGTAATTATATTGTCACAAACGCATGAAAGATTTTGTAATAGGCTAGCCTACTAATTCCTCCGAGAATAAAAAGTCACTAGTATACCTATTTTTACGCATAAAAGGAAAAACGCCTCGCTGTGATGCATCCTTTGGGGTCGTCAAGGCTTCGTGTTTCGGTGAAATCGTTTGCTTATTTGTAGGATGAGCTGTTTGACTAATTTTCTGATCCGTATAAAGTTTTTCTATTGTTTTTAGTATTTACATTTAATAATATGTATGAAAAACTCTTTCAATCTACAACACTTACGTACACATTGCTAGCATTAACTTTGTATATAAAGATCACAATTTTATCTAAAAAAATACATTACAAGCGTTATGAGTTATACTTAATAAATAAATGTTTGACATATTTATGAGTGATTCAGTACATGAGATTCTGCAGTACTGATGACTGCACTAAGAGGTAGAGGTGAAGGAAAGGAGTAAAGACACATAGGAAAGGAAAATATAAGGATAATGGTTGCCCTTATATATTCCCGTCAGACCGCAGTGCTGTAAAGGACTCAGAAACTAATTAGCTGTCAGGCCTAACACACGAGTGTTTGTATATGTTTTTAGTAGTTTCCTTTCACCTGTTTCCATCTTATTCTACTCTAAGCCTCATTTGCATAAATGTACAGTCTATGTCACATCGCAATAGGGTAAAGGAAGTAATTACATATTAGTAAACTCTGAGGTTGTCAACACCAGTGTATCGTATTGTATCCATTCACCTATTTCCAACCTCATTTACATAAATGTACAATATCTTCATACCTCATTAATGCACATGAAATAATCGTATATTAATTAAGTGTTAGGTTTAACACATTAGTTTTGTAGTTATGTGATAGAATCTATTTACCTCTTTCTATATTATTCTACTCTTGGACTTTTCATTGTTATTGTATCAACTGATATTAGGTGAAAGTGAAAGAACTTAGTTGTACTGCCTCCTGGATCCTGTGAACATTGAACAGAGATAGGTGAAGCGCAATAGTTCACATGTAAATATTTGCTGAAGTGAGTTTTCCTCACACTCCAGTGTTCAGGAATTGTAAATATCCTTTGATCAGTTTTTATATTCCTCTTTGGAAAAGTTCTGTCTCATCACTCATGAAAAGTATCAAGATTAATACGTTCAAAATACTCTAACCCTAATAATAATTAAATTTTTGAACACAAGCTTTATAAATAAGAACTAATTATTTTGCATTTTTAAAACAATAATAATACTATTAATATAGTTACCTAACCGTGTTTCTAGATTAACTATAGTAAGCCAAAATTGACCTAAAATACTTAGCATCAAAACTTATAATCAACCATAATGATAACATCCTCTAAACTATGGTAATTAATTTCAAAATTTGTGCCATTAAAAAGCAACTTTGACTATTTGTATATTACTAATTTTTTTTATTTTTTAAAATCAATGCTAAGACGTATTTTTCTTTTTTAAAACAATTCAACACACATTAATCGGAAGTAACTTTTAATTTTCATCAAAATTCTAACCCATATGAGCCTTGGATTTTTAGCGGAAGGTCACGCGTACGTACATTTAAGTACCGTACTCTACTAGGGAGAGAGGAGTGTTCAATAATGAAAATAGAAAAATATAAACCGAAGCACAGTCCCTAGGAAACTTGTATTAGGCATTTTAAGAACATTTCTAAATGTAAGTATTTTTTATCGATATTCTACCTGGCCGACCAGAGCCACTGTGACTCTGAACAGGGTCTGGTGGCCGCGATCGATCTCAGGCCTTTACTCCTACCCAAGCATTGCCGCGAGCCCACCGCGCCAGTCCACCGTGGCAGACGGTACACAGCCTAGGCCGGGCCTTATAGATCAACTACGGAGGCCAAACGTCAATAACGAGCCGTGCTGAAATTGGTAAAACTTCGCCCTCGCTGAAATAGTGCTATTGATCGCACACTGAGCCATGAAGTGAAATGAAATTAAGTTCAAAATTTTCTCTAAACCGGTGTTCAGACGCCTGGATTTCTATGGCCGACGAAACTCGGTCCAAGTGTTAGTACCAGCCATATTAATACGATACTTTCAAAGGCTCATTAAATCAGTTATTGTTCCTTGATCTTACAATCCGTTACTTTGATTACTTTAGCAATACTAGATTTCTTTTGATTACATTAGACTAGTTTAGTAATACAAGAAAACAAAATCCTGACCAGAGACAGGAGGGATACTTTTATTAGATCATGACCAATCGGGGCTCCGGCCCAGCACTTATTTGTCACTCTGAATAACGTTTAGCAGATCGCACGTCCCCGTACCGGTGAGGCATCTTTCAACTGCCTAACTTACCAACTATCGATGGTAGAGTCTGCGGCCAACGGGTAACGAGGTATCAGTGTTCCATTCCGGAGAAAGACTTCTGAGAAACAGCTATCAAATCCAAGGAAGGCAGCACACGTGCAATTTACTAACTCCCGATACGAGAGGCAGTGGAAAAAATAGCGATGCAGGACTCATCCAGGTTCCTTAATCGGAATGATACTTTTAATCCCTTAATGAGCTCAATTAGAGGGTAAGGATAAAGCCAGCAGCCGCGGTA
Organism: Homalodisca vitripennis; assembly: GCF_021130785.1. Classification (NCBI taxonomy): domain Eukaryota; kingdom Metazoa; phylum Arthropoda; class Insecta; order Hemiptera; family Cicadellidae; genus Homalodisca; species Homalodisca vitripennis. The sequence continues at coordinate 41,163 of NW_025778175.1, forward strand.
TTCCAGCTCGAATAGCGGATATCAAAGTTGCGGCTAAAAAGCGCATAGTTGGATATGTGTCTTTTGATGTCGGTTCATCGCTAGCGGTGTAAACTGGCAAGTCCTGTAGGACGTCCTGCCGGTGGAGGTGCCGTGCTACGGTGGTGTTAGAGTTCCACATATTTTTTCATCGTTATGAAAAGGTAAACTCATCTATGAGGCATTTTGATTGAAGTAAGTTTCCCTGCTCTTTGTATATATTTTCTTTATCTAGGCTCTGGGACAGACAAACTCAACCATGGCGTCATAAATGTAATTGGTTACAACCAGAAATCTACTCTCCTACACTCGCAAAACAAATATAAACAGGTAAAAATTGCATTAGTTTAATTTGTACTAGGCAACTTTAAAATGTCTTACCCATGGGTATATAGAAATAATACGAATCTGATATATATGTACTTCTGTTTGAAAACGATCATATTACATCATAAATGCTTTCACTGTGAATTTAATAATGTATATTATAATTTAATGTATACAATGAACGGTAACGCGTTTTATTGAATTAACCAGTAATGCACTATATAATGTAATGTAAGGACAAGCAATACAATGTGGTTAAGCGAATTCCTATGGTCCTCGAGATGGCTACAATTTACAATAAAGTGTTATTTAAGTAAGCCTTCCTTACCCTCGCCCAGTCATGAATTGCAAATGCCCTTTGATACCGTATTCAATATTCCAGTGTAGCCCTTCTTATTGCTTTTGTTTTTATATCATTACAATATTAAATATTATAACAATATAAATAGGTGGTGATAAATTGGGAACAACCACTGCCTACTATAATACTTTTTAGAGAGTCGGTTGTCACCACTTAGTATTTTGGTTTTCAAATTACAGATCTCAAAACGTAGTATTACTGATTTTTGTATCACTAAACGATAGCAAAATGTCCGGAAAAAATCCTGTTTCCTTTACTTAGTATAAACACGCTTCTAGTTTGTATTCTTGGACTGTTACATTAGTAGTAACATCTTCAGCTTTGAATGTTATTTTACATGTAACTTATAAAATCAAATCATTTCTTAACGATATTTGCGAATAATATTCACTGGACAATAGACAGTGCAACGTAACACGTGACAAGGTAAACTAAAAGTGGTTAGTATTGATACGTTGAACAAACAAAAAATATATTTTCAATTACACAATAAATGACAGTATAGTTATATATTCAAATTAATTGATATTCCAAAGGCTTTAACGATTTATCTGGTACATACGCTGGCGGTGAGCGAGAACTACGATTAACAATGGGCTAAAACTTATACTAACTATGAAAAAGGGAAAAAACTCATATCTATTTTCGTTACGTCCAGTCCTGGTTTAATGCAATATCTCTTCGCCTTCATTTACTTTAGTTCGCCTACGTTTAATGAAACGTTATTGTTTTTTATTCATTGAAAATTCACCACCAAATTTACAGTTCTAACAGAAAATATATGTAATGCTATAACATAATAATAATAATTACAAGCAAACCGTGCGCATGTCTTCTATTAGCTATTATATCTATAAATATTTTAGGACTGTTTTTTAATTTATGGTAACACATATTTTCAGTCAATAACTGAGCGTGAAATCATCATTAAAACAAATTATAACAGATTAAGTTATAATCTAGACAACATTTCTGATACTGACAAGATTTATAGAGGTTCCTGGGACAAAGCTCCGTTTTTAAGGTTATTGCAAGAAAAATATGTTTAATGCAAGGAGTAATTATACTATGTGTACAATATAAATAATATAAAATACAAATAATATACTTCGTCAATATTTTGACGATGGTAGTATTTATGCTATACGACTCCGCCAGTATGACTTGCAGTTAAGTTGCGATCTGTGGACGCAATGGTTAGCCTACATGAGTTTTCACGTCTGTTATCGCTTCCTTACCGCCTCAATCTGTGTGCCGCTATTTTTGTAGGGGTCTTGATTATTCTGACCTTTGATGTTGGTTAGTGTTTTACGTTCTTTTTATCTTAGGGACCTTGAGGCTGGTGACTTTAAACTCAGACTATCAAAGTGCTATAAGATACTCTATTTTCGGATTTTGTGAGATGAGATGAGATTACCCTATCCTCTAAATATCTTGAAAACTTTTACTTCTCCTACCTTTATTCGAAGCACACTTTCTTATATCGCTATGATGTGTAGTAGAAGATGGACCACCCCTCCTCAGAGAAGAATAGTTTCTCAGGTTACGCAACGTTTTATCATCCCTTGTAACGGCATCCATCATAATTTTAAGATTATGTAGAATTAGTTATCTAACCATATTAAAAACCCACTTTCTTAAATAGTTTTTTCTTGACAGGGCCTGAAGTTTGTATAAAACTACGCTAAAGATAAGATGTTTAATGTTTATTTTATTATAAAACTGTACAATAATCACAGTCCAATACTATGGACCTAGTTTTAAAACACAGTTTTATTCATCAGATTAATGTTTTTTATAATAACTAATAGTTTTTGCTTTAAAACAGATCACAAGTAATACGCATTTATACAAGGAATACGCTTAATCTTCCAGGATCCGTTTATGCAACAATTTAAAAACAATTAACTAAATATACCATTTAAAAATGAGAAGAGGGTACAACATAAACTAATACAACATTTAAACGTAATATTTGTGATGTTTTGTCACGTATATAATAGGCCATGTTAGTAAAACTATATACTACTTAGTTCATGTTACGAAAACTTTAAAAAACATATATCGAAAGGAAACAGGATTTTTCCGGACATTTGCCATCGTTCAGTGAAACAATAAATCAGTAACACTACGTTTCGAGATCTGCAATCTGATCTCTTCTTCAGGTAAAGAACTAACCTAATACATAATTACAAACTAGGTTAAAATAAACAAATCTTACCAAAGCGTTGTGGCACGCCTTAGTCAGGAATCACAACCTACATGTTGTTTGTCATATTCACTAACTCTATAAACATGCACTTAATAAAAAACTATACAAAACACTAATCATTAAAACTGAACTGTATGTTGTGGCAAACAACATGTATGGCAAACAACATGTAGGTTGTGATTCCTGACTAAGGCGTGCCACAACGCTTTGGTAAGATTTGTTTATTTTAACCTAGTTTGTAATTATGTATTAGGTTAGTTCTTTACCTGAAGAAGAGATCAGATTGCAGATCTCGAAACGTAGTGTTACTGATTTCTTGTTTCACTGAACGATGGAAAATATCCGGAAAAATCCTGTTTCCTTCACAATCCTTCAATCGTCAAAAATAACCTTCAAACAAAGAATATATCGAAATCTATACTAGATTTTACTTTATATGATTACCTGGTCTACTACATATTATCCGTATAAAAGAAATAGATGTTTTTATTGCATGATTTTAGTTTACATGAGAAGCATTACAAACCACGACCAATGAAATTAATATATTGCTAGAGAGTAAATAAAACACATATCATATTTATTGAAATTGTATGGATTTTATTATGTAAAATATTGAACTCAAACAAAAAAAATGCGTACGCATATTCCACTTAGTACGTAACAACTGAAAGAAAACTGGCTATCCACTAGAAAAGGATTAAGGTAATGGATCGCTTCTTAGAAAATACAATCTCCTGAGAGTTTTGTTTACCAAAGTGTCTCGTATCAAAATATGTTTACTTGTAATTTTTTAATATGCTCAATGTATATCATATGTATATTCATACTATGTTTTACTAATCACTTACTGTTGCATTATAACATTAGTCTATATATATAAAAATGAATGTTTGTATGTTTGTCCTTTATGGAATCGTGAACTATTGGACCGATCATGATGAAAATTTGTACGTATATGTATTTTTCCACGTAGAAGGTTTATAAGCTATGCCCATCCCTTTCCCGATTCAGGATTCCGCCCCACTGGTTACAGAAATACCCATAAGAAATGCATTGCAGCAAACATATGTTAACGTCTTTTCAAATTTTTAATCAGCTGTTCTTTGTAAACATATATTACACTTATAGTTTTAAAGCATAGAGTAAGCTTAAGAGAAACGACAAATTTTGTTTAAACTGTTTCTGCAATCACTGTTTAAACATAGACTTTACTATCCAGATAATACAATTCAAATTTGACGTAAAAATTCACCTTTAACTGCAATATTTATTTAATATAAACCATGCTCATGCTTGATCAGAAGAGCAATGCAGATATCATAATTACTATCTTACGTTGGCTACAAATATAAAGAATGTTATAAAATCAACCTTAGTTGTTTTTTTTGACAGAAGTATGGTTCTCAAAACTCCGTGTGTACATATTCTCTCGATCGAGACAACAAAGCAAGCTCAATCGTGGCATCGGAGATATAACTAATTTAATCTAAAATTTATTACAGTAAAAAAAAATTTACTAAGTAATATAAGGACTTCGGTTCTTAAGATTTGCGTGCGAAGCCGTGGGTAACAGCTAGATAGAGGCAGGAATATGGTACATACCTTCATAATACGCCCAAGAGGCTCACGATGGAAACGACTATCAATTATCTCAGCAATGTTTAGAATGTGATAGAAAAAGAATAAGTGAATATAGTGTACTGTTTTCAACGGGAAATTGCGTGCGAAGCCGCGGGCAACTTTTGCAAAAAATTATTGAAATGCGCAGCAAAGCGCGCCGGGCCCGCTAGTTAATTTATAAATAAACAATTGACAAACAAGGTTTCAACGATGGAGTGATCCGTGGATAATACCTGTTGGTTGTTAATGACCAACAATGAAACGTTTTTCGATGGCTCATGATTGCATTAGTAGACTACAAACACAAAAATAATAAACATGATTACTTCTTATCATGTACACTTAATGGTGTATAATTATTGAATAAGGTACTGACAAGAGTGAAGCATTAGACACGTGTGTGCCAGATCTGTTTGTATTCAAATAAAATCTCACAGTAAAAAAGCGTATAAAACAAGTAAAACGTGTCATTACTACGCCTATCGTGCTAATTAAAAAATTCCAAATACAAAAGTAGAAGTTCGTGAAAATATGCTCGACTTTTCCACCAAATACTAAAATTTTTCCAATAGTCAATTCTGAGATTTGAAAATATTTTAGTGCTCTTATATAAACAAATCATCCATTCAAACTTGTACTACAAGAATCCATAATAGTCCGGGAATTGTCAAGTGGTCCAAAGTACATAAGAAATTTTTATGAATCGATTGTCACATATTATATTTCATGTTTCTTATTTTATATTTAAAAGTTTTTATCATAATATTTTAAGGCATGATCCTATTGGTCTACTAAATAACAGTTTTATTTTCAAACCTTGGAGTTTTACCCTATTACGTTTAAAATATCAAATACAAATACTTTTCAAATAATTGTACCTGACAATTGTGCTAGCCATTGTATTCATCTCGTAGCGCTATCCCTCAAATGTGTATTTAAAATATAACAAACCCAAGTATGTTCGGAGAAGGTAACTTATCACAATGAAGTGATTCTGTAATCTTTTATGTTTTGATGTCTCACCAGTTAAACCAGCAGCGGTCGGAGTCAAACGTGAAAGTCTTAAGAAATAACTTTCAATTAGCTATTTCTACTTCAAATATCTATGTCAAACAGTTACATAACAAATTACGTAAACATTTTGTCACGTCTTAATGTATTAACGTGCTATAGCAATTAAAACAGCCAAATTCCAAAGAACATAAGTATTACGAGAAGGGCTTTACTTGAAATAAATCTCTGGATTTTACTTCCCTATGTTTGTTTGAAGCTTGATTTAGATAACTTTGAATTTTCTCGCCACAAAAAAAGAATTAGAAACTAACAATTTTTTACATATAAAGGTTGTGATTTTCCTGTATGTATTTGTTTACCAAATTGTGTAGCTACATATGTGTATTTTTTTCAAAATGTGTGTATTTCAATCATTTAGTAACAATGTTTAAAACTATTAAAATATTTATAGGAAGTAACATGTACAATACTGATTTAAACAAAATCCAAATCCTATGAGTACAAATAAATTAATAACTTAGCAAAATAAATAAATTTTGATCAAACGTTATAAAAACTTTTATAAAACACATATCAGTCATTTATGGCTAAAGGCCTTTTAGACAAACTCATCTACGGCACCAGAAAACACTTTAGACCAGAATAAACAACAATAGCAATAGGTATACACTTTTTACCAAAATAGGTTAATTAGACAAAATGACATAGAGCCTCTCTATTTATTACGTCGTGAGTCTGTTAATTAAAAAGCTAAGAACTTTAATTCCACCACGCTGGCGTAAAATAGTTTAATTATTACTGAAATTGTTTATGATTATATATTGGAGAAAAATAGCAATTATTTCACGGTACATATAAAATCTGATTCACTTTTTGACTTCAGAATCCCAAAATATTGTTCTTTAAACTTTATTATAAAATGGATAAGAAAATTTGAATATTTTTCAATGGTTATAATCTTACTCAGGATTTTCTTTATATAATGTCATTTAGAATGTGTAGCCCACAATTTCCCATTATTGTAATAGAAAATTGCGTGCGAAGCCGCGATAATCTGCTGGGTTTTTTTTATTGTTATGTTTTTTAAACTGTTATGGTTGCAATTTCAAATCAGCTGTACATTTTTATTATTGTTTATTTAGCACAGGAATAGATTTTGATTAGTTTATGGATCGTTACTTAAGGATGTACATCTAGTCCATAACTCTATTGTATTGTGGCCATTTTCTCATATCTCAGTGCTTATAACTTTGGAAAACTGACTTTACAAAGCAAATTTAAATCTTTCCACAGAATGTACTCGCTAAGGTAGTTTGAAGTGACTGTAAGTCACACAAAGCCTTTCACAAAGGTAAAGCACCTCTTGCTCTAGATGTTATGAATTAGAAATACCTCTTATTCTTTGACGCATGACATATTATCCAGGTTGAGGAAATAAAACAAGACTCTGTTACAATATTTTATCTTTCTTTGCATCTAAATTTAAAATTAATAAAATATTGTTTAAATAATAATCGTTATTTTTACTTCAGTTATGTGGGACTGATGATGTGTTCATTGAACACAAAAGGCCTCACAAAAATAAAAATTTCTTATTTATTGGAGTTTTGTTTCTAAATTAAGCATGATGATCAAATTTAAAATGGATTCTGAGTGCAGGGTTTCAAGCGCAGTGTGTTTTAATCTCACACAGTAAACCAAACGTTTTTTAATAGCTTTGCAAAGTTGTAAAAGATACTAGAGGACAAAATAAAAATAACAGCAGTAGCATCGTTCACTATTGAATAAAGTATAGGATATACGATAGTGGAACCATTTTTTTCCATTTAACCGTTGGTCTCATAAACTTTAGATCAATAAAGGATTTTACATCCGAGGCAGAATTTTTATTGACTCAGTACAAGTCTGTGCTATAAGGATAGACTGTTTCGTTAGGTATCACTACATTCGATAAACCTAGTAAATTTTATAAGTAAGCATTCGATATTTCTATTAATTTAATTACTTCTGAACTAAAATATTTATCATATCTTATCTCATCAAAAGCCAACTATAATCTGAAAATACTTTTGCAATTTCTATAAGTTATTAAAATACATTGCAAACACACATAAGATTGTTTTAATCAGTGTAGCAAATTAAAAGCAGGAACAAAAATCAACTAAAACACAACTAGAAAGCAACTAAATTATTTATTTCTGTTAAAACCCTAATACAAATAATCTAAAATATATATCCAACCTAATCTAAATATCAAATTGTACACATACGAGTGACACATTTATATAAATCTTGCAACAAAATGTTGTGAAGCTGTAACAGTTATAATAACTATTTTTTTTTTTTATTTAAGTAAAGAGAGGACAATATTGTGCAAGATATTAGAATCTTAACTCAATCTTTTAGACCTATTCATGTGAATATGGTGACGTCAAACAGACACCGATCTTTTTATTATATATACCTTCAGATACTAGTACTGATTTACATGTAGTTTGAATATTAACATTCATATGAAAAATAAATTGTTCCGTTTAAATACTACTTTTTTAAATAGATCTCTTAGTTTCGTTTACAATGGTTACCTTTATTTAGTATTAAATATCCAAATGAATCTTATTATTGCTTTCAAAAGTTGTTCTAATCTTCTAAAATGAAGTATATCTTATAATACAGGTTATGAAGATGTTAGGAGAATCAATGTGTTGTAGATGGAATAAGGTGACAACCAATAACATTCCTACTTCAGTCTTACAGATCTAAAAACTAAGCTTGCAAATACTGTGTATAGGCTGCAAATTTTACGTTAATGTCATATAAATTATATATACAAATTAATATTTGAATTTTTATAGTAGAGGAAAACACACAGCATTCGCAAGAATTAATTATAATATCTACAAAAAGTAAAATAAAGAGCATTGAAAGAATTACGATGTTTCATCGGTGAGCAAACATTGTTCTGAAACAATAGTTCAAGCCCGGCTGGACAAGTAAAATAGTTCACTTATTGCTTTACGGGTATTAAAAGATTTTGAAACCCTAACTGATGACAACCACAGTCACTTTTAACAAAAAGATCAGAAGAGGAAAATATGAACTCTAGTCAAATACATGAACAAGTTTAACACAGTTATGCAATGTACCTGTATTCGCTAATGCAAATAGGTGTCTTGGGGCGTGTAAAAAACTCTTTACGTCAAGATTGTTGTCACAATGCTCCAAAATAAGAATTTATAAAACAATCATTCAACCAGTCCTAATGTATGGAAGTGAAACATGGACATTAACGAAGAAAAATGAGGGGCGGTTGATTGTTTTTGAGAATAAAGTTCTCCGAAAAATATTTGGACCAATATGTGATGAAGGGGTGTGGCGAATAAGAAAAAAATAGAGAATTACGCAATGTATACCAAGATCCTGATATTGTGGCTTTGGTGAAGGCAAAGAGAATTAGCTGGCTGGGACATGTACATCGGAGACAGGAGGGAACAAGGTTAAAAGAGGTCTACCAGGCGGTACCGGCAGGAAGGCGCCCCTTGGGTAGGCCAAAGATAAGATGGTGCGATCAAGTGGTCGAAGATGTGACCCGGTGTGGAGGGTCTGTGGATCTGGCGGAAGACAGGGTGGCGTGGAAGAGGCTCATAGACGAGGCAAAGAGTCGACTGAGATTTGTTACGCCCCGGCAGTAAAGTAAAGTAAAGTAAAAATGCAATGTACCTGAGATTCATAACCTTATGAATAGTCACAAGACACAGGAGTTAAAAATAAAAGCGCAATACGTGCAACGTTTCTAAGCACGTGCGTGAACGAAAAATTGATTCTTGTCTCGGTTAATAAATAATTTGACCGCGCCAATTTGCAATTCACCAACTAATTTAAGCTTTAGGAGCCCGAGGTCGAGGTGGACACCCCTCAAGGTGCGGAGACAGCCAGCTTTGATAGATGTTTTAGTTTAGAAAATATAATTTAATTCAATCTAATCCCCCCGGTTTTAAAACTATCGTGATCCTATTCAGACAGCAACTAAGGTGCAACACATTTATAAATGGTAATAGCATCTTCTGTAAAAAAGCACCATAGTATAATTCCCCTAAAATTAACCAAATTAAGTCCTAAGAACTATTGGAAGGATCTCACCCATACAGCCACGGAGCCACCGGAACAACTGCGCTCGTCTTTTGAGCGACTCCCCCGACCTTTGATAACCGGCGTCAGTAGCGCCCTCTATCATGCAAGACAACTATGCCTATCTGACCACCTGCTAACTAACTGTTGTGCCTTCGGCACATCCTCTCCCCTTCCCCAAAGTTTTTTTTTTATGTATATAATGTCTCCCAACACCAACATTGTACGTCACACATTGAGGCACGTCTTCCTAACCTAGCTTACTGGGATAAATGGATTGCTATAGAATTTCTAGTTCCCCCATTTCCTCACCACCGACACCAAACCTAATCTACTCACAATTAATTATTGTGAGTTTCTCGATAACCTTGGAACAAGGCATACATGCATCCCTGCCTTTATGCAAAATCTGTTTCCGCCCTTTGCACCCTACCACCGTATAGACAATCAGTCATTGGTTTGTCCCTTTGGAACCTCGTGTGAGTTTGTGTTATGTAAATGAAAACATCGAAAAGGATGAAATAAGGAGGAAGGTAATCTTTAAGCCTTCAACATTGAAAAAAATAGGTGTAGCATTTTTTTTTTTTTTTTTTTTTTTTTTATTCTGCATATCCTCCTAACCCTCATGATGTGACGGCTACTTATTGAGCTCATTTCAACTCCTCCTACTCCTCGAGATGATAATTATCCTATCCCTTATATTCAAGTCAATAAATATCTTAATAATTAGATCAATGTTGACTGTATTTATATATTTACTCTGGTTCTAACTTATCAGCTGGAAGATGTCACTCTATCTCAAATAGGAAAAGGTAGGATTTTAAAGGTTGGCAGTTTGTGAGTAATTATGTTGTTTCATATTTTTTTTTTTTTTTTACTATTCCAAATGAGACTCTGACTGGTCACACGATCAGTGGGTGCCACTAACCTATACTCGTAGGAGGGAAAGGGAGCGCCCTCCTCTCCCCCAAGCGGTCATCGTAAAAAAACAATTCCCAGTCACAAAATATTGATGGTGAGGAAACGTACTCCATTCCCTAAAGACGTGCCTGCTTAGAAATGAGGAGAAATTAAAAGACCCTACACCAAAACCAACTAATTAAAATTAACCTACTTACACTAACGAAGTGAATGTTAACATTCACGTTACAATTTCCCAAGTACTGTAGAAAAGGTTTTCCCATCTCCGCTCCATTTTGCAAACTCCTTACGTAGAGTTTGTGAAAAATCTGAATCGGTTCGAACGGCACATGTCCGACTTATTGGCGATGCTCTATGACAACTCACCCACCTAACACTCTTTCATTATTGATCTATCATATTTGTATACAACTCTCATTTTATTTATATTTCTATATGAAATAATACAAGACAGATTCCATATCACAACATTCTACTTTCCTATCACTTCCGTAGTAAAATTCGATTCTGAACTAATATTAATGTGAATATTTGTTTGTGTAATGAATGTCAGTGTTATGAGGGTGCGCTAGGGATCTCCTCGTCCAACCATCTGTTTGAAATGTAAATAATAAAACAAAAATTACTTAGTAGCATATGCTCTTTTCTTCACATAAAAAAAGGATAGCCAGATTTGGATAACCCTCCCTCGTATACGTGTGTGTGTGTGTTTCCAACCATCTTTCAAAGCAGTCAGCCTCAAAACGCAGAAGTGATCAAGGCTTCGCAAACCCAGATCTTAGTGACAACTGCGTCGAAAAAGCCTCCCGCATTGAGGACGATCTGTAGTAGATGTATATTTTCAAATGTAAGTGTATTCTTAATATATAGTATCACAAAGTCTCTCTTTGGCACCTTGAGGGACCATCCCCGCCTCTCAAGCTAACTGGTTATTTATAGTATTAACTTTCTGATTTATTTAAATTTTACCTGAAAATGGCTTTAATTGCGAGATATGGGCATTTCTCACGAATTTCTTACTTTTAGGGTCGCTTAGGGAAACTGTCACCGGAGACGTGAAACGTGTAATAATAAGGGGCCGGGACCACAACGGGTTTAGTTTAGCCGATATGTTCTTCGCTGCCTGACTAATATTGATCAACCGGTACATTACCGTGTCACCAACCTTGAAGGCAGCAGGTTTCCTGTTGATATTGTACCTTGAGGCTACCTTTTGATGAGCAATTTTAAGGTTTTCAAAAGCCTGGGCCCAACGCGCCTCGATATTAGTTTGATTATTATCTAACTGCAACAAATCATCTAAATTCCAAATATTCTCCAAGTGATTTCTAATGCTGTATCCCAAAAACAGTTTGGCAGGTGAAAATCCAGTGCTAGCATGTTCAGCAGAGTTAAACGCGATTTGAAATAAATGTAAATTACGGTCCCATTCTGAATGGTCCTTTTGATGAAAACCCCGGAGAGCTACCTTAATATTTTTGTTAACTCTCTCGGCATGTGATGGCTGCGGATAATAAACCGTTGTTCGTACGTGCTGTATCCCGAGTGATCGGCACATGCCCTGGAACATTTCTGACCTAAAACAACTACCATGATCGGAAACAATCGATTTTGGGAATCCAAAGTACGTGAAAACTCCCTTTTCCATTAAGCTGACGGCTGTCTTAGCAGTACAGTTTCTTGCGGGAAGCATTATACAATATTTGGAAAAGCCATCTACCACCGTTTAAAAGCCATTTGTTCCCTCTTTTTGAACGTGGGAGTGGTCCTATGAAATCGATAAATATACGTTCAAAAGGTACAGAGTAGACTTCGGACGCAAGATGACCCACACGCGTGTTTTGAGCCTGTTTACAACGCTGACATTCCACGCAAGATTTCACCATACCCGTAATACGCTGACGCAGCTGATCCCCATGAAAATACTTGGATACTCTAGACCATGTTTTTGAAATCCCCAAATGAGCAGACGTTGGCGAGCAGTGATATACTTTAAATAGCATTGGAATCAATTTTTCCGGAATTACAATACGAGGTCGTGTATGATTAGGTGCTCGATACATTAAAATTCCGTCACGAAGAAAATAGTTAGGTGGTGGCGTACGACTTTGAACCTGCCGAATTATGCCATTAATTTTTAAGTCGTCCCTTTGATGCTCCTTAACATCCTTAAATGCTTCGGGTATCCCATACAAAAGAAATACCGAATGAGGTGATTGCTCTTTTGAAGTAGATGGAATTATCTGTTCATCATTTTTATGTTCAAATATTCTTGATAAGCAATCCGCCACAACATTGTCCTTGCCTTTAATGTGATGCACCGTAAATTTAAATGCATTTATGAATGTAACCCATCGTGCAATTTTGCCAATTTGTCTAGGATGATTTAATAACCAGCTGAGTGCACTATTGTCTGTATAAAGATCGAATTCCGAATGTTCTAGATAAGGTCGAAATTTGTTAAGGGCAAATACTACCGCGAGAGCTTCTAATTCAAAGGTACTATAATGTCGCTCATGTTGATTTAGTGGTCGGCTTGCAAATGCTATTGGGGCCAAACTACCCTCAAAACGCTGAGACAATACGGCTCCTAGGGCTGAACCTGATGCGTCTGTTTGCAGCGTAACGGTATGTCAAAATTAGGTAGTCTCAACACTGCCCCAGATGTTAATCGCTGTTTCAATGTGTTAAAAGCTACTTTTTGCTGTGGACCCCAAACAAAGTTAACCCCTTTTTTCTTCAATTCATATAATGGTTGAGCGATGCTAGAAAAATCTTTAATGTATCTTGCATAAAAGGAGCACATACCTAAGAATCTACTTAATTGCTTTAAATTTTTGGGTTCTGGGTAGTTTTCTATGGGCTCAATTCTTTCATTACTAATGGAAACTTTATTTCGCTGAAAAACGTGTCCCAAAAATTCAATTTTTTGAGTGGCCAATACCATTTTGTCTGGGCTAACAGTGAGTCCCGCCTCTCGCAAACGATCCAAAACCAGTTTTATGTGCTTTAAATGATCCTCAAATGTATCACTGTAGATTAAAATATCGTCAAAATATGTGAACACAAACTGAAACTTTAAGTCGCCAAGCACCTTATTTAATAAATTTGCCAGAACCATGCTCCCCGATGCTAAACCGAAAGGAACATAATTCCATTCAAACTGTCCCGTACTTGTCACGAAGGCGGTATATTTTTTTGAGGCCTCCTGTAAGGGAATCTGATTATATGCGTTCACTAAATCCATGGTAGAATACCAAGAAGATTTTCCGAGGTACTGGAAGGCGCTTTCAATAGTAGGCATAGGTGTTGATTCTAATTCAATTATTTTGTTAATTCCCCGGTAATTTACTACTAATCTTTGCGAACCGTTCTTTTTTGGAACTAAAAAAGCTGGACTGCTGTATGGTGAATTTGATGGTCTAATTACACCCTGTTCAAGAACGATTTTACGTGTTTTTCTACCAACATTTGCTTCGGAGGCGCATACTGATAGGGTCTAGTCCTTACCAACTGATTTGACGTTACTCTAATGTTGTACTCAATTAATTTTGTCCTTCCTAGTGTCTTGGTAATCGTATTTGGGTAGCTACTAATTATATGTTTCAATTCATTTATCTGAGACTGATTAAGAGATTCACCAAAACTTGGTCCTTTAGGGTTCGAATTGTCCACGACCTTGGCTTCTAAATTTGCTAAAACCAATGAGGTATTAAAATTAAATGTCACTGTTTTCCTTACCGTGTTTATAATCATACCCGAAGCTTGCATAAAGTTAAACCCTAAAAATAATTGAAACAGGCAATTCTTCGGCTACTAAAAAAGGAAAGGTCCATGAACAGTAATTTATTTTGAAATGAATATCCCTCTCATCTATGAAATTTATCGGCTGGCCATTTGCGACGATACCGGTACAATCTGTGGGCTTTATTCCTTTCAGAACACCCTTTTCGTTGCTCAACTGTTTTAGCGCACTGGCACTTATTATGGTTCTAGATGAACCTGTGTCAAGGAGACCGAATAAGGTGACTCTCCCAAATTGCATTGGAATATACATCAAGTCTGACTTGGGAACCCCAGTTTTAAAGGCATTGGCAGGTCTTACCACGGACAAAGCTTTAAAGGGGGCGTAGGGCCTGCCTACCAACGTCCCCTTGAGTTGTTTAAATTATTATTTTCCCGATAATTATGAGAACTTCCACCAGTATTGCCTCCACGACCACTCCAAGGTACTCGCCTGTCACCATGATACCGTGTTCGTTCCGAGTACTCCCTGTCTGTTGCTTGCTGACCCACCGGAGTGCCTGCAATCTCTCTTTGTGTAGGATTGGTGTGTGAGTAAGTTCTTCTCGTGCTATTATTTACCTCTGCAAGCCACATGATTTGGGCGACCCGAGTACTGGGCACTTGTTCCTGTATCACTGGGTCCGGCGTTATTATCAGCCCTTCGTCTGTGTTGTAACCATCCCCTGTTACCGGAGGTATCATTTCGGCCCGAAAGATTACCATATCTACTGTCCCGAGGCCAGTTTGAGTTATATGACTCACTACTTTTTCTATACGGGTACAAGGTGTAGTTTGCATTAGGCCGAGAAGGGGTTTGCTGAACATTAAATTCCCTAATACCATCGATAGTGGAACCCATCTCTATCAAATTCTGTAGGTGTGACGGAGTAGGGGCAGTCCCGCAAAACAAGCTCGTGTATCAGGCAAAATTCCTCCCATTATTGTTTCAAAAATATCATGATCCTCGGCTTCCGGAGTTAAGATAGCACATATAGTTCGGATATCATCTACAAAATCGGTAAACCGCTCTTGTTGGCACTGAGTCCTGTACACATGCCGACTTATTGCCTCCCGAAGTAATCTTCCAGGGAAGAATGCTCTTATGATTAATTTTCTAAGCTGTGGCCAGTCTAATTTTTGAGTTACCGCTTCGTGAAAAATGTTTCGCAGACGCCCTTTAGTTTTGGGTAAAATATTCAAAATTACGCTTTGATCTGAAGTTATCTTCAAATTAAAGATTTGGAAGATTTGCGAAAGAAATTTAAGTATTTTATGCGGATCTCCACCGGAATTATAAGGTAAGGCGGCAACAACATCCCTCAAAACTGAACTTGAACCATCCTGACTATACGGTGGAGGATTTAATGCCGTAGCTAGGTTCCTATTAAAACTGTCAGCTGTCTGCTTTATAACTTCCATTGTTGATTGTTGCAGCTGAAGAATCAAAGACATTGGGTCTCCTAACGCGGCGTTGGATGATGTTGTTGGCACTGCAATACCATTAACCGAGGGTTTCTGTTGATTCGATTCCTTATCATCATTTTGATTTTCTGTAAGACCGTTATTTTTAATACTACCTGGGGTTTCCCGTTCGTTTACGTCCACATTTACTTTGGTAACATCAGACCGTTCCTCTTCGAAATTGTTTCCAGATATTAAGTTAAGTCCCATACCGTCATTAATTCGGCTACTAGATGGAACCAACTCCGAACCAATTTTCTTTTGCGATTTTACAAAATCCGATAGCGCAGCCCTCATCTGCCGGACCGTACCACTAGCTAATTTGAATTTATCACACTGTATCTTGAGTTGATCCCTATCAAGTTTGTAAATCCAATTCAGACTTTCATCAGAAATTTGGATATCTTCGTCAGACGACATATTAATATCAAAGCACACAGATTCCCAAAACAAGTAATACTATAGATCAAATAGCAATAACAATAATATGATAGTTGCGGATGGCCTACCCCTGAGCTCAATACAGGACGATTCTACCGGGCAAAGTTGTATGTGACAATTTGTTTAACTCTCTAAGGCCTCCCTAATTATTTGAAAAAGAACCGCGTATCCCTGCCCATTCAAATGTAATAAATCTAGTTTCCCATTAAAATATTGCAATTCAAAATATTTTAGGTTGCCTGTCCCCCTAGTATAGCCCTGAGTTACCACAGGATTAATGTCGACTAATCGTATTTCATGACTTTTGAATGTGGACAAGTATGAGTTGAAACTGTTAATTGCGTTCAGGTGCAAACTACCAGATTTAATTCTAGGGGATAAAGGCACTTTCATTAAGAGGATTTTAGACGGACTATATTTAATTCTTATTAGCCTGATAAGCGATCGGTATTGATCTCTTAACTGTTGCATAGCTTTGTTTTGCAGAATATCGTTTGTGCCTATTGAAACTAAAATAACTTGATTATTCGGAATTATTGTTTGATTTATCTTAATGTTTTTTTTTAGGATTAGAAACTGTGAAACCTCCCATGGTAATAATAGGACAGATATTAATTTCTAAGGAATGTGGGAAATTCATAAGCCGTTTTAAGTGAGAGTCGCCCAGTAAAAACACATTTCATTATTCTTTTATATAATATAGTATGGTATTCAAGGTAAAGTTTGAAAATTAGTGTAAGATTTAATTATACGTAGTTTATAACTGGTGCCAACTATTACAATAAAATCCAGTATGTACAGTAAAGATTTATGGACACCTAGAATTGTTTGTTCAAAAATTGTTTTATAGAGGACCTTTATTTATTTAAGCGAAAACATCTTATCCGGGTCATATGATACTCACTTCAAACAAACGCAATAAAAATTACACAACTATAAAAACTTTCTTATGGTATTTATTAATGCTGTTTTAGAACTTAAGATTAATTACTAATTAAGTTCAGGTTATTGACCAAGTTACTATTAATTACTATTAAATTAAAATTGGTGATTTTAATATTAATGAATTTCTTACAACAATTGTTAACACGTGTATGCTAAGCATCTAATATAATATGTTGTATTTTGTGAATGAATACCCTAGTTCACTATCACTAACCAAGGGACTGTGTTATCAGTCAATCAGCTGAGCTCTAGTGATAAGGTTTGAGGTCACAGCCCTTTTCCTCGGTTCATAGTTTCGTTATTTATTTATTCCTTACACATGTATTTATATGTGAACCTTAATTACACCCTATGTATTAAACACTGCAGTAGTTCCATGTACCTATTTGTAACACATGAAATTTAATTTAGAAGAGGAAAATTAATGTTATTACTCACCAATATAATTTTAAGATATATATTCTAAAATTTAATACAATATATACAATGTATTAAAACAATTTCTGTATGGTATGAGCAATAATGTAAGTTAGAATTTTAATGAATTGACTTTTTAACCAACACCCTCTAATAACACTACATTCCCAACCAATAAGTCTTTAATTTAAGAGTACTTAATTAATTACTGAAATCAAGTAAAAATGTTACTTTTATAATTACCTTTACCCTAGGAGTTAATAAGTTATTATTTAAGACTTTAAGTTTGACTGCGAACAATAAATATTAGGTGGACCTCTCAAGTAATGAAAATATAAAGTGAGAATATTGTAGGCTACTATTGTACCTCTTAACTAATATTCAAAATAAACAAATCCTGTATATAATCCTTCTTATTAATATCTTAATAATATCTTATTTAACAGAATTTTAAATAACAATTATTTATGTTGAAATCAAGTATGATATGCTAATTTTCCTTCATGGTAATGTTTTCCCTTCCTAAACAATTTCTCTCTCCCGTTTAATAATATTAAATATTTTCCATCTAACATAAAACTAACATGCTCCAATTTAGACTTATAAATTAATAAATTTTCCAACTTATTCGATTCAATAATCCAAGTACAATTCGAATACTATGCAACATGCTATGATCCCATTTCTTTGTTTTAGTTATTAATGAACAACCTTAATTTAATGAACTTTACACTATAAATACCCAAAATCGGCCAATTCAATCTTTTATTAAACGCTAAGGATACCGGAAAGACGTACAAACGGACAGACCAAATTACTTTCTAATTCATGATAACTAACAGGCTAATCACTATTTTCATGCCCGATCAGGTCTGCCGATTGAACCCGTTTCCTCCTGCATGAACCCACGAGGCTTGCCATCCTATACTAGTGAATTTAGAACATTACAATGAATTAAATGATAATGCAAAATAATATTAATTTACCTTATTTAATTTTAAAACAAAAATCTATCACAGACTGATCCACACCTTGAGGTTATCGCTCTGCTACCATCTGCAACGTTTCTAAGCACGTGCGTGAAACGAAAAATTGATTCTTGTCTCGGTTAATAAATAATTTGACCGCGCCAATTTGCAATTCACCAAACTAATTTAAGCTTTAGGAGCCCGAGGTCGAGGTGGACACCCCTCAAGGTGCGGAGACAGCCAGCTTTGATAGATGTTTTTAGTTTAGAAAATATAATTTAATTCAATCTAATCCCCCGGTTTTAAAACTATCGTGATCCTATTCAGACAGCAACTAAGGTGCAAACACATTTATAAATGGTAATAGCATCTTCTGTAAAAAAGCACCGTAGTATAATTCCCCTAAAATTAACCAAATTAAGTCCTAAGAAACTATTGGAAGGATCTCACCCATACAGCCACGGAGCCACCGGAACAACTGCGCTCGTCTTTTGAGCGACTCCCCCGACCTTTGATAACCGGCGTCAGTAGCGCCCTCTATCATGCAAGACAACTATGCCTATCTGACCACCTGCTAACTAACTGTTGTGCCTTCGGCACATACGTAAGTCATGTTATATGCACTAAACACTCTGAATTTTGTATACAACTTGTTCTGTCACCATTGTTTTTACTTTTATATATAAATAGATATGGATCTGCCGTATATTATTTTGTTTTTGCTTCGTATGTTTATAATTTTTTGACACCTGGAGAAGAGGGAAGATATCAATCCACAAAACGACGTGTTTTTCCTGTAACATATATCTAAAATCCTATGTCTATCCAAAAGGGCTATGTTTTCACGTACGTAATCAAAATTTCATTAACATAATACTATTATATACTTTTGAATAATTAACGATATATATACATATATCTCATAAGCAAAAATGTCTCAGTGATGGACAGTGATACCGTGGCAATATGAATATTTTACTAAATTTAACATTTGTGGTTACAGTTGTGTTTATTAATCCCAAAACTAGTTTCCTGTTTCAATGGTATCTTATGTGTAATTGAATAAGATTTATATTCCGGGGCGTGGTTTACATCCCCAACCTCAGAGATATATCTCGTTAGTGTTGCAGCCAAAGTAAATGTTTACCTTCAATCAAACAAGGATCCTGGAAAGAGAAGTGCCTTAGGTTGCTATAGTTCTGTTATCGAACTCTGTCATCTTATATACTGACAAAGGGAAACTATTCCCCAAGCATATATTAATATTTTATCTTCCATTTATATTCATGGTACTTTTCCATGTATAATTGTATTTGAAATTTTTATTCTATTCCATATAATGTCAGTAGGTATTGCCTTATAATTAATACATTCATATGATTATTTCAATTCACATAAAAACGATTAATATCATAGCATTCATTTAATTTAGTGTTATATTAGATGAAATGCAGACAATTCCACGTAACGAATAGATTCTTTAAATGTTTTCTTAATTCATAAAGGTAACTAGAAGCAATGTTGTGAACACCCCAATGTGTGTCTTGCAATACAACCAAAGACCGCTAGACTTTATTTTGTATTACATCAATATGTCCATAAAATAGTTTTATAACCTTCAATAAGCCAGTGGCGCTCCATTTCTAATTCGTTCAGGATAACATGAAACCTTAACTCTATCCTTATGAATGGATGTTTAATGTGATTGGATATAACCAGCGACCAAAGAAGAACATGTTCTTCTTTGGTCGCTGGATATAACATGGTTTCTATTATTATTTTGTTTATTGCTCACAGTTCTTCTTTTTTGGTTAAACAATAACCATAGCATGACAATCTTAGACAGTACAATGTATTTTTGTATGATATTGTAAGGTATACAGTTTCTTATTTCGTACTCTCCATTTATTAACATTTTGTTTTTAATCTATGTATGTGTTGTATGTGTGAATTTAATAAGTTTGTTATTCTAATTGAATATGTAGCTACTAGGACAGGAAAAGATATTCAACAGTATAACTACTATTTATAATTTGATTGTTCTTACCCAATAGCCATTGCCACACGTTTTTGTTTTGATTATACGATTTATTGTATCAAAATGCATTGTGTTATACTTATCCCCATCAAAACTACTAATGTGAACTAAAATAGTTACATTATAGCAAATCTAAACAATCATTCTGGAAGGGGTGTTTTTGGCTTCATACAGGGTGTTCATAAATTATTTCAATAGTGTATTTAAGTGAGAAAAGGCGCTCAATGAAACCATTACTATCCCGGAATTATTTGTCGTGGCGAAATAAACTTGGCATCAAAGTGTTTGTATAAAAGTAAACCACACTTCAATAATCGTACATTCGTAGTGTTACTGATTTTTTGTTTAACTGAACGATGACAAATGTCCGGAAAAAGTCCTGTTTCCTTCACAATCCTTCCATCGTAAAAAACAAACTTCAAAGGACTTCGCTAGTGATTTTCAAAATCCTTTCATTTTTAGTTATTAAAGGTTGAAAATTTAATATGGCAGAGACTTTGTTAAAACATTTAAAACACCATACATTTTTTTTTAATTTGTATCTTATACCTTTATTAAATTTATATATAGTTTAAATAACAACGTAATCAGACAGACAGATGTTAAACTATATATGACACAACTTACTTATTTTTACCTGACAAACCAAATAGTTTATGATTGGTAGAGTAGTTTATAAATGCCCTGTATAAAATATTTTTTGAGGCATACATTCGTAGCAAAATAACAATTATCTGCGTATAAAAAGTGTTCTAGAAATGATCCCTCTAGAAACTATAACAGGTATGGCTGAAAAAGCCGTTCTATGTTTTCAAATATCTGTTTGATTAAGATAAACTTTTAATTTAATTTGTATTAATTACAGGTCGAAAAAATTGTAATACTTCTTGTTTTATTTACCTTAGTTTTTCTCTTGCTTTCTGCTGTATGAACACATTTTAAACATTCAAATGTCTATTTTTATTTCAACCATGATGGATACCCCTACAATATAATACGCAAAGGATATCACATTTTATGGTTAACAATTTATTTTAAATTTGATAATACTTATATCTGCATTACAGTACTAAATATAAACATAACCCTATATCGGGATATGTATCATGTCCATAATATTAAGGAAAGGTTCCCTCGTTTATATGGATCAACGGTTGCTTACCAGTTTTTTTTCCACGAGCGTCCTTTGCCATTATTCGCAGTAATACAAAAACTTGTGATTTTTAAGTTATACTAAGCTATATCGAATACTAACGAATATTTAACGGTATTCAAAAGTTTCAAAAATATTTAAAGTACTTCAATTGTATATACTATACTAAATTTGACACTGTAGTGAAATACATTTGGAGTCTTGTTTTAGGAAAAGAATATTCAATAATGTATGATAATAGGCTAACCAAAAGATTTGCAATAGTATAGTATCATCATGTATTACTTAGTAAGAAAATATTACCAACATTACAAACCATTATGAAAAGCTCTCCAAAGAAACGGATTAAAGAAGCCAGTCAAGAAACGAGTGTTTTCATAACTAATTGCCGTAGCAGGCATCTTTTTACTAATTCCCCATTTTGTTGTAGCTTACAGTAAGCCTCGTCTTAACATATTCTTTACTTTTCTGTCTAAGAGAATATTTACTCTATGAGCACTTGACGAACCTATTTACTGTATTTCTGTATCGATTTCGTTTTTTACACTACAATTCTCTTAACCTAGAAAGAAGCCAAAACGTTTAATCTCAACAGTAATGAAAATTAATACCAGTGTGACAGTGTAAATTAGGAACAAATATCAACGCTAATCCAGCTATAGAATACTACGTGACTAGTGAATGCATCAGAGTGTAACACTAAGAGACCCACATAGTTATAACCTAGACTAGAATAAGTCCAGGCTAACTTATATAGCGAAGATAGTATATTGAATGGATAATATGATTTCGGACATTTAACATCCTTACATGTTACAAAACTGAATCACTACGTTTCAAGGATTGAAATATATATTCGTTGTCAGACATCAAAAACTTTAAGTCACAAGTTCAGGCTTGAGATATTAAAAATAAAGTTATTATGTCGTAATGAACTCTCCAAAGTAATCCATAACAACTGAAAAAGTGGTTTGTCAAATGAACTCAGCATGTAACTGAGGGGCGAAGGTGGCTGGAATAAGCACAGACCATGAACAAGCGCACTGTACTGAATATCACATACAATTACAAACGGAAGTAATTCACCCACGATGCGTGTGAAACAAAACAAAACCGGTGGCATGACGAAGACGATTGGAAAGTGTAGGTTAAAAGTGAGTCGCTCTCTGGCCCGAATTTTTATCTTAATTTCATAATGAATGTATACTTAATAGCCCAATAAATATCTACATAGATTCCAGATTGTTTCAGGCTATGTAAAGCTTACCAATACTCATGTTTTATTGTATAACAATACGATTAATGGAAAACTTTTGTCAATGTCGTTAACTGGGATTTGTCTTGTAATAATCTAATATATTCTTCTATACAAGCTGGTACCCATGGATTTTATACTCAATTTTCAAAATACAAGTTCTTATACTACTTAGTTTTACTTATACTATAGGATATTTATAGTATACTATTGTGTGTGTGTGTGTGTGTGTGTGTGTGTGTGTGTGTGTGTGTGTGTGTGTGCCCGCGCTATAGCATAGTATACATATACTATACTTATTTTCTTGTACTACTTAGTAAAAGCCCTTATGATGTAATATAATGGCGTCCTACGTAATTTTTCAAATTTAATAGGCATACGTTATGTACAAATTATTTTTGTAATCATAATTAAGAGGATCAGAGTGGAAGATGACTATTCTATCATTTTTTGCATATATATACATATATATGCATATATATATATATATATATATATATATATATGCACTACACTCGAAATATGTTATATTTTACCCTATGTTGTAAGTTTCAGGTTATCTGTTTATTTTTTATAATATGCTGAACAACCGCAGCTACTTTTTTATAAAAAATATGTTCAAGCGTTCTCATAATATACTCATCCGACCACATACATGTGGCTGTAACTCACACAAACGACTTTAAACACAGGTAAAGAGTGTTACGCTTCAGCTGTTGCGACTTCAAATCCCTTTTCATTTCTGCACACCGTAAACCATTCTGAAAGACATATAACGATTTCATTAAAACTACTACGCCCAACTTCGTCTGCTATTACATGCTCATTTAGAAAGCTCTACATTTACTAGCTTTCACAGAGTAAGATGACAATATATGTTAGCATACAAATGTTATACAATTTGGGTTCATTAACTGGCAGCTGCTATTATACATATTTACTGTGACTTTGGAATCACACGAAGGGTCTATACTACATTTTCATAACGGATCACGTACGAATTAACTCCTTGATGATGGTATCATAGGACACTTGACGTTTTTCCGTAAAAGGAGTATATTGTACTATGGCTACAACTAGTACTATGGCGTGCGCATTACACCCAGCGACTAAAAACCATTTTTTAGCATAGGTCAGTTAATGATGGTAAGAAGAAATGTAGCAGTACTGCCATTTAAAATTGCTTAAACCACCTTTGTACTCAGGTACTATCCTGAGGGATGTTTTTCTTTTTTGGCCGGAAGTGCGAGCTTCTAAAACCAGGGGCATTTTCGATCGCCACTTTTTACATTTACTATTTAAAGACTAAAAGAAAGTTTAAAGAACCAAATTTTAAAGGGATTTACAAGCAAAACGGTCGGTTTTAATAAACATGGTAGTATAGTTAGTACAGAGACCATTTTTGTCCCTATCTACTACTTGTTATTACACGATATAAATAAGTTTTGAGTTGGTTTATTAAAAAATGTTACTAGTATAACTAGTGGTTAAAGTTCACTTTTATGAGCACTCACATGATCTGAGCTGAGCTTAGGTACCAACCCGAGGGTCGTTTTACTTTTTTGGCCAAATGCGGGCTTCTAAAATCAGAGGCATTTCCGATCACCATTTTCCCTAAAATATTTTACGTGACAGATCGTCCAACGTGGAAAACTTTGACGATCTAGGACGTGATCTGAGGTCAGGAAAGTACCAATCGTAAGTTCCTTAGGCCATCAAGTGCGGGCTTCGTCTACCCCGCACTTCTGGTGAAAAAAGAAAAAACGTCCCTTGAGATCATAAGTGTATCCAGGGGGAATTTTTACGGGTTGTAAACTCCCTTCTCCATTAATACAAATATTCAAGGTATATTTTAACTTCTGTTAAACTGAAAGTATACTCGTAGTCAAACAAATCATAGTTCAGTTTTGTTTGTACTTGTTTTGATATTTTGACTATAACAGCTGACATAGTAAGACACATGATTTGTGCCTAGTAATACTGCAGTATAACCAGTCCGTCTAAGACCCGTAAGGGTTGACGAATTTAAGACGGACAATGTCACTTCCACACTTCTCGCGCTTCAGGCGAGAGAGACAGAATGACCATGGAACGCTATAACGTTTAATCGGGTCAGGGATTGTTTATAATACTATATAACCCTAAGACACCGGATAGAACAGCCGAGAGGGGAAAATCCCGGTTTCGAACAGGAGAGGTTGTTTCCAAGTTCGGCTCAGACCCGAATTAATGTAAAAAACAAAAGCCGAAGCAAATACAGCACCGATGATCAACGGATCAACAGGCTTTCATCATCGCCGACTCGGAAACGAAAGGAAATTTAAGGGAAGGTGTCAGCATTTGCTTTAGGATGACTGTTTTTCCTACCTAAACGTTACCTAACACGACAGTTGCTAGTTCAACTGAAGCCCGTAAATGAGGAAAGCTGGTGCCAACGTACGTCAAGCGGCCCAGCGGCCTCGAAAAGAAACGATAAACTAAATCAAAACTAAACTAAATCACGCCTAGCCCGAAGCTCAGGAACGCTGGTGCCAACGTACGTCAAGCAACCTAGCGGCCTCGAAACGAAACGATAAACTAAGTAAAAACTAAACTAAATCCAAACTCCTCGTTACTAGTAATAAAAACTAGTTCTATTCGTATTGATTTATTTTCTTGCTATACTTTATATCTAAAATAATATTCTATTACTAGCTTAAGTACGTTACTTCATGTACTTATCGTATCGTTAGTGACTGGGCAAGTGCATGCTAAAATGTGTTACGGCTAGGACTTACTTAGCACCTTATCGTGTCTATGTGGGGGCGGTGACTCCGACTCCGACTCGACGACGACTCCGAATCAACAACTCCGACTGAGAGTCCGACCGAGAGAGCGAGTCAGCCAGGCACAGCGTACTTACGTACTGTAGTACCTGAGCCGTCCACTGTAAGGCGCTTCAGCCGTTGAAGCGAACTCCGGCAGATTTATCCTGGAACTCTCCGTGTCTTACCCGGTCGAGCCGGACCCCGCCAACTGACGTCTCCTGCGTTGATGTTGTTGGGCTACTGGAGTATAATTGTAGGGAGAAGAAATAAAAATCTTAACATGTCATTAAAAACTAAAAATATTTTTCTCTTAAAAAATGAAAAATGCCTTATTTAATAAGCCCTGTAAAAATGACATGTTACAACGCTTACAGGTCATCTCTTAGAACAGCTAATTTGTTAATAGTCTCAACATAGTTCTCATCGTCTTAGTTGCTTATGCCAGTCGTGTATTAGAGGCTTGTATTATTAATGAATGTAGATAGTGGTAGTAGTAACAAAAATAAAATCATAAAACCTCTAATTTGTAAATTTGACTATTTATAAAATGTTTTATTTGTTAAAAGTGATTAAATTTTACTTGCTGTTACTGTTAAACTTCTTCGGTATTGTTCAACCAAAATTGTGTGGGACATACAAAATTAGATACTTATCAAAAAGTGTTTTATAGTTTACCTAGCTATAAAAATAAACACTAAACTTTCAACACTTTGATGGTGAACTTCTGATATATTGGAAGTTATGGAATAACTGATTTAGTTTATTTTAAAGTATAATATTCAAGTTATAACGTTACAGTAAATTAACTCTCCCTTGTCACTTGGGTCCTACCAATAGTAGAATTGTCGTTCATAAACAGCAATATGCTTCGGGGCTTAGACGGAAGATAGAAACGTTATCATCGCTTAGTCGTATATTGCATACGTAGTTATCATCACGAAATACCAAACTGAAGATTGTCATTGTTGGTTTAGATGTCTAGTTCTACAATACCGATGGTATGGTATGATGGTGCGACTACTGTCTCTGTACAAAATTGGGTCTGTATCTATTCAAAATTAGAAGATTTCCACAATTTTTTTTTTTGCAATGATGTATGCTCAAAACTGTGTATTGATCGATATATGGAAATGTTCAAAACATAAAAAATAACTGTGAACGAACATTTTTTTTAAACTAACTGAAAATTCAGAAATACCTTTTTGTTTGGCTCTACAAATACTCAATTACGTGGTCACAAGCTCGCCGTATAATTTACATAAGCCCATATATACATATGAAATAAATACAATATACTGCGGTTTTTCATACAACCTCTCATTGAATTGCAGGTCATATTAATGTTCAGTTTAGCTCCTATTCACCTTCCGTTTAGTGCAGCCGGAACGTGAACTGGAGCTAAACACAGCATTCACATTGAATCAACCCTTCCCACCATAGAAACGTCATGTTTAGGTACTTCATAGGCATATCCTTTTTTTTAAACGTCATTATAAACCCTTTGAGATTAGTGATGATCACTGGATGATATTTCAGTATCCTGGTCCATTTTAGAATAATTTGATTTAAGTTGAAAGGGCAATGTTTTGAGGTCATAAAGATAGAAAGTAAAAAACATTACCAATACAAATCAAACAC
This sequence comes from Homalodisca vitripennis, assembly GCF_021130785.1. Taxonomy (NCBI): domain Eukaryota; kingdom Metazoa; phylum Arthropoda; class Insecta; order Hemiptera; family Cicadellidae; genus Homalodisca; species Homalodisca vitripennis. Next base: position 68,676 of record NW_025778175.1, read on the forward strand.
AAAAACTTTTTAACTAAATTCCATAACATATGAATAGCTTTAACTATTCAGCAACACTAAACTATTCCAGACCAGTGTGGAGGAATACTGAATCTATAGTACTCTAACTAATGAAATCACTAATGATAGAGCCTTATCATGATTTTTCATCGAAAGAAGGCATGTATAATGTATAGATTATTTAAAAAAAAGAAAATAAAAAAATTTCAGTGTTTAGTGCTAAGAAATTTTAAAATTAAACTCGTTTAGTGTTAAGAAATTTAAAATTAAACTCAACTGTTATAGTCCCTGTTTTTATCAAGAAACTTACCGCGTGACAAAGCATTTCTGTTTGGGAAAAAAGTATATTTCACAAGCCATACCAGAGTTTTCATGGTTGCCAAAACATACTCGTATACTTAATCGGTCTGAAAAACAAGAACGTGTTTACTTTAGGCCTTCTTACACTTCTTCCTATCGTAGTTTTCGCTGTACTCTTAGAAACGTCTATACTGTTGCCTGGGTTAAGAAAATTATATACAATTTATGGTCTGAAAATAAATTTTCATCAAAAAGCTTCTACCTCTGGCCATTGTAATCTATTTCAGGTCTACAGTTTTTTTAGTGTGATAGTATCGTTTGCCTTCTTGTCCCTATCAAGAAAGTCTGTAGATACATAGTCTCACAGTTTTACTCAGGTCAAAATATATCGTAACTTACTTAATAATACTATACTATAATATAGGGTTACTTCAGGTGTCGTAATATTATTCCAAGCTAAGGTATGTCCAGAGCCGGTAGTCTGTTGAGAGCATAATACACATGTGTGTCAAATGTAACCTTTCCAGAAAAGTGGGTAGTTGAAAATATCATACAGTTTCAACAAGAGTTTCAAATGCATTTCAACCTCTATGAGTGGTTTATAATGCATAAAAGATCTTTGTTTGGTCTGTCGACAGCATAAGGCGCGTGTGTCTCAAATTTCGTCGTTCTAGGTAATCGGGAAGTTTAAAAACAAATAAATTTAGCCTTTCAAGAATTTGTAACCCTATTTCAACCCCTATGGGTAGGGTATAATTTGTATAAAAACCCTTTATCTCTGGCAACGTGAAGCACACTTGGGTCAAATTTCATCTTTGTAGGGCAACGGGAAGTTTAAAAATAAAAATTATAGTTCTACTGTAGTTGCAACCCTAATTTTTATAGTTGAAATATAGTTTCAAGTTTCAGGAACTTTGTTTTCAACCCATATGGATATTTTTATCTTTATGAAAATGCTTTAATATTGCATAACAAACGATTCTCTTTCATTCTACAATTTGGTTTTCTTTTTTCTATAAAAAACGACTATATGTTATACTTAGGTGAACAGTGCTGAAATAACGTGTTCAGAAGGAAGTTAAAGAATAAAACAACTGATTATGAAGTTTTAAATTCTGTTCATAATACTACAAAATCACCATCATAATCCCAAACTATTTTAGGTTTTAAAAATTTGCTTTGAAATTTTCTTTAAAATTTGAATAACTATACCAGAAAAATTTAGGATAAAGAAAATATAAAAATGTTTTAAACAACAACAAAATTAAATGCTTTTTTGCTTAATTGACCATTTAACAATATCCATTCATTATTTGATATAAACAACTGTCTATTATAATAAATATATTACTACATTTTTTAAGAAACCCTTCTGTGGCTCCTGGAAAAATGTCTAGTAAGTAGATGTATTTTACTAATAATAAATATATTTCTAATGCATTAACTTTTAATAATGTATACCAACATAACATATTATACAGAAACCTTTTTTATATTGAGTACTGATTTGTATGGAATTTCCATAATCTACAGTTTTAATTGTAGAGAATCGTACATATAATAGAGAAAATACTACACATTAAAGAATAAGTAACGTATTATTTGTCTTTAAACCATCAATAACACATGTTTACCACCCATTTGCTTAGTATTGACATATAAATATGCAAATAAATAAGCTATATTTGTCACTTTTATGTAAGTATATCTAAATAATGTGCGACACCTGATTGTGGCACAAGAGACATTTTCTGCGTCGTTTAATTTAAGTATTAAAGTTCATATTTGTAAATATGTTTACAATGTTCCAAAAGACAACAAATGGTTTAATAAAGCACTTTTCTATTCTATTCTATATCGAAATATAGTAATTGTTCTTTCATAGATAAAAATAAGATGGGAATCCGTATTGCCCGCAGGTACAATGTTTAACTCCTCCTCGTGATGATATGTGATTGTTTCACAAAGCGCTCCTTATTCCCTGGGGAAACATAAGGTAAATCCTACTCTCAGCTGATCCCTTATTTGATTTTAGTCTTTTCTTTCTACCTAGCATAATGAAACTGTATGTAGCCTATTCGTATCCTGGAATGGATTGAACTAAATATAGCTATAACAACTAAGGCAAATGGTGGAAGCGTACGTCCAGTTTAAAAAGTTTTGGTATGATATGTGAAAAAACCAGTAACACTACTATGATTAGAATTTTAGAAACTGTGTAAAAAATAACTAAAAATTACGAGAATATTAATATTGAGATAGTCATCTGTTAACCTAGTTTATCAATTAAAATATCATTGTTTACAGAATACTTAACCTTAACGTATCATACCTCTATAATTATTTATGATTCCAAAGATATGATCTATAAACTCAGAACTTGTAAACATGACTCTAGGTTGGGGTGTCGCAAGGGGATAGGGATTCACATTTTTATACAGAAAACATACCTACAAGGTAGTACGTTATAAGAAAATTTGATTCATTTTTATTCCTTATTGGCTATTTTTGTTACCACGTTTACAAGTTTATAAGTTTAGCGTTTATGTGTTACATTATAATCACTGTGCATAGTATATACATTTTTTCCGATCAATTTTACACATAAAAAAAATATTAAAATAATTTAAGGGGGGTCCGTACCAAAAATTTCATTTTTTGAGTTTTTAGTTTTTTTTAGTTTTATATTCTTCAGAACCTCACCTTCTCAAAGATGTGCTTATTTTCTTTCTATCTTTATTAGAAGTTATTGAAAAGAAAGTTTTTCGAAAGCATTGCAACCAATTTATGGTGAAAGAGGCAGCCCCGCTGGTGGCCCACCGCTTTAATCATATTCATAACATACTACTACTATTCTTGTTTCCTTATTGTTATGTTTATGTTCATTTGCCAAAAGCTTGTTATGCTTGCTATCAAGCCAATATTTAGGGATTTGGCTGATCCTGAGCTTTTGCACAAATGTGTGAAGGGCAAAAACACAAAACCCAAACGAATCATTGAACAATGTGATTTGGTCTGTAATACCAAAAAGGGTTTTTGTTAGCCTACCAGTGCTAAAATATGAGACTTATTTAGCTTATAAGCACATTTAATAATGGCCTGATAAGTAGAGTACAAATAATGGATGAGCTTAAAACTTTCTCCTGGTAAAAATTTGGTTGCTGCAATGAAAAAGCCTTGAGAATAAGCGACTCAAGAAAGCCGAATTAGCTGCAAATGAGCTTGAGAAGAAAATTCAGGAAGGCTAAGGCATTGAAGAAAAGAAAGTTAGAGGACCAATATTGAGCAGGATGAAGCAGACAAAACCAGCCTACAGCACTGGCAGCTACTGATGTTACCAAGTTCACTGTAGGTTAGTACAACGATTTTTTCAATCGCGTTTTCCCAAAAATTTTGTATTTTCTAACTTTGATGTAAGTTTTCTCAGGACCTGTTAAAGATATCTTTATGAAATTTTTCACTGTGTGTTTGTTTTAGTATTTACTAGTCACTAAACACAAGGATTTTGTAAAATTTTAATTTTTGGGCTTATAAAAATTAAATTTCTGAATTAAAAACTTGAAAATTTAAACACAAGTTTTTAAAAAATTTGTAGAAAAATTAAAATACAAAATACAACAAAAATCCTTGTGTCAGTGACTAGAGTATTACATGATTAATAAAATAAAATAAAACATTTCAGTGTAGGTTCAACAGAACTCTATAAAAATTACATATAATTAACATTACGGAGATAGGCGAACAGACCCCCCTTAAGTCTTATATTACTAATAAAATGAATCGTAATATATTTTAGGTGTTTACAAAACGTAGTGTTCAACGCAAAGTAAATCAGAATTTGACTCTTGTAGTAATTTAAAAGGAACATCTCCAATTCAGTTACTAGATATTTTTGAATCTACAAGTACATGAGAACATGATTAAAAATTAGTAGTGTTACTATATATCTCAATGAATGGTGAAAATTTCTATATCGGTAAGGAAATCAATTATGTCAAAATATTTTCTACAAGATAAATACAATCTTACCTTACTAAGAAAGTAATAAAATAATAATTTGTTACTTCTCTACAGTGAAAATCTAAGATGAAATAAGAACCATAAGTAGCAGAAACAAATAAACTCTTTCAATGTATAATATAATAAGGTATACAGCTCTTTTTGAACAATGTAATACCTCCTGGAGTTAATTTTATTCACCAAGTTTTATGCGATTGTAATATGGAATGAGTTCCTTGAAGCCAGATGTACTACGTTGGCACAAATATGTTTTTTAAAGACCGTTAATTATACCAGGAATATTAAGAGCAATTGAAATTCTAAGCCATTTACAACATTAATGATGCATAATCCCAACACTGATACCAATTATCTCCTCACCACACTGTACCGACACGCTATATTATACGGAGGAGTCGGTCTCTAAGAATACTTGAGTATTTCTCGTTTAATAAAGTTTTTAGTTTTGTTTCCTTTTTAGTAAGAAATGTAGGAGTACACCACACCTCGTGTCATGAAAAAAGGCTTACATCAACCCGACAAAAGCAACAAAAAAACACTTTAAAGACAGAATAGAAGTAAAACTTTTACTTCATAAGAAACTAATTATTGTCTAAGTAAAAATAATCTTACCTACATGCAAAAATTTCGACCCACAGTCCTATTCGTTCTTTATATAACCAGCGGGGAAACAGGCACACATATGCAGATAGACAAACAGACAGTAGAATGGATTCGCCATAATACTTAGCAAAGTAGACAAAACTTTATGTTTATAAATGAATTCATTCTTGGGGAATCTTTGCTAACGCTCAGCCATATCCCATGGGCAGATAAGCATCATCATCAAACTCTATCGTGCCTGTATACATAAACTGATAAAAAAGTTAGTTGAATAACCTGATAGAATATAAGGATGAGTTTAACAAGCAATATAACAAATATAACATTTTAAAATGTCATGTTAATAAAGCTATAGTATTTTTTACAAATTTTATTATTCCATGATTTTTTCTCGCTGCCATCATGTTTTACCCATAAAACCAACTTAAACATATTTGCAAAAACTGAGCAACATCTCATGGAGTGTTAAGCACCAGCATCGGATTGATGTCTCTAGTATAGTAATAAAAACCTCATGCAGAATTTGAAGTCTACAGTTCTTTTTGTTTTTTAAACATCATGTGTACAGACAGACAGAATTGAAATTTTGTTCAGCTCATAGAGTGATGGGCTGTGGCCAAGTAAATGCTGTTAAAACTGTTACAGATAGGGATTCCAATTTTAATATATATTGTTTTAATAAATCAGCCCAGGATGTCATAAGGGGGCAATAGTGTATTGAAATGAATTTCAGTGTTTCATAAATACTTTTTTAAAACATCCAAAATTTCGCGGGGATACTTAAAATATTTTACACAAACAGAATAAAGTGTTTGGTAAATATCATGCTTAACATAGGTTAATAACAGAGGTTTCTATTGTTGTTGAAGTTTACAAGAAAGCTCTGTAAGATAAAGGCGCCCATACCGATGATGGTAAGAGATCAAGATGAGAGATCTCTACTGGAGGGTAATATGAGACATAATAAAGTGTACACATTTTACAGTTATGTGTCTCATCCTACCTTCCAGCAATATCACTCTGTACATTTTGCTCCAGGACATCTGAAGCTCTCCTCAGAGCTAAGCATCAATTCTTCTTTTACTACATAACATTTTTAATTAATATTTAAACAGAAAACTTGTTTAAGTCGGTCAACATCATCTTTCCGAATGTGTCATATTGTTCTTTAGCGGCGTAGTTTCCAGCAATGTTGTGCCCATCATAAGTATGAAGTAACGTAAACTAACTTGAGGTTAGAGATAACGGTTATTAATGTTATCACGGAACTCCAGTGGGCTTTTGTAAATAATAAACATATTTTTCCTGTATTTTCTAACTAAGCGGAGGCCTCCCATTCATATCTCTGGGGCTGTTATGATTAAGCGAATTTACTGCAAATATCGTTAGAATCCGTTTGTTCTTCAATTTGAAATAGTTATTAAATATCAGGTAGGTTATGGTTGGACAGCGTAAGGAAAAAATGTAAAAAAATCATACAATGGAGTGCTGCCTTACGTTTACGGAAGAAAAATAAAAACATTCCTCAACATAATACAGATCATTAAAATAGAAAACTCTAGGCAGTGTAGCATAATCATGAATATTTTATAGTGGTAAAAATTATTACAAGTCAAAATGTGATCTTTAAGTGTGGTCATCATTCTGCCAGACCTAAATCCTTATTTAAAAAAAGTAATTCTTTTAAAAAAAATTTTTAAACATAGAGACATAAGCAACCTATACCACCTATACAAATCACGTTCTACATCGAAATTTAATTTTTGATATGAATCATAGCCTAACTCTGTACACAGGTAAGTACTACTATTTCTGTCATTCCATTAATCACAGCCTATTTTAAATTTTTCTCATTAAATGTTCAGAGCAAAAAGCGAAAAAAGCGATACATAGATTAAGTGATGTCTCATGTTTTTTCTGTGTATTTTAAACTTTATTATATGTAACATATCACGTTATAGTTCTAACATTACTAGTACAATGAATTTGTCCTTAAAATGTTACAATAACAAAAAATACTTATATATTATTCAATATCTGCATACTACCTCATACCAGTCATCAAACATAAATACGTTACTACAAATAAAAATACGAGAAACTTAAATTTGCCACTAGTATAACAATACATTTACTCAAACATTCCGTGTAGCTTATTATAACAATTTTTCTAATGTGATTGTATCCTAACATCTACAGCAGAATTTAAAAAAAAAAATTAACATTTATGTATAAATTTAGTATGACAATGAATTATC
>NW_025778176.1:0-63112 GCF_021130785.1 Homalodisca vitripennis
TGTAATATCGACTGCGCAATTTTTTAATAGAAGTTGTGCGCAATGATATAGTGAACTTGTAATTGTAAACTGCTTATAAATAAGATAATTTTTATAAAAGATTTTTTGGCATAGTATATAAAAGTTTTTCTGTAGTTGAATGCAATTACTAATTGTTTTTCACATGAAAAGTTAAACAATAAAATGTCAAAGTGGTTGTAAATATGAAAGAATATTTCTCTTTTTAAATAATGAAAGCCTTCGTTGTTACATGCGGTATACTCTAATAACTAAACAGGGAGAGAAGCAATAATAGGCCTGCCTACTGGTGGGAGTCAACAATGTAACGCTTAGCTTCAAAAATAAAATGTAACTTAGAAATTATTAAAATTACTTTTCTATGAGAAAACGCGCCCTATGAATTCAACAAATCCTAATATGATACCTTAAATTCAAGGCAAATAAAGTGCTTTATTCCGTTTTTGTTTATTTATTATATTGTTTAAGTTCTGCTCAACGTTTTATGTTATAGCGACAGCAAAGATATTTATTTGTAATACTTTCACTTCGTTAATTGTTTTAGAAAACTCTAACTACATACAGTTACGTAATATGATGTGCTCATAATCAACGTTCACTGCATGCTCCGCAACAAACAATGTTGGAAGTTTGAAATTACCTAGTGTATGTGTAGTGTGTGTATCAGGTGTTGAGTGGGGCGACTTCCTGCCGCATTGGCCGCATCACCCAGTAACAATCAGAGAAGACAGCATGTAATAAGTGTATCATTGTAAACTATCAGAGTTCCCAAAACCATAAAAATTAGAAATATATCTTAATTAAGTTAATTGTTTTTTAATATTATGTATAGTCATGCAATAAATAAATAAACTTAAGTCTAATATTAGCAGATAAATTTAGTTACCATAATATGTAGTGTAGTGGAGAATTATTGTTGTAGTTAAATGTAGATTTTCTACACGCACGCAAACTTTCACACTTCCATTCAAATCATCATTCATACTTTGTTGTGTTTTTGACAGACACATACGTGGAGTAGTGTTTACGTGATTGAATGTCAAAGAGGGGACGGACAAGCCAAGCGCAGGACCGAAGAGCCACCTGAAAATCAATAAGAACAAAACACTCAAAACATCACAAATATGACATCAATTAGCAGGCCAGATGTTACTTTATAAATGACTCCTTACAAAAGAGTGCTCAATAAGCAAGTCTTGAGATTAGGACTAAAACTGTAGTTTCAGAAGTCGGCATATTAAGGTCTTACCACCTGAAATGGGGTCCACCAAATACTTACAGTACTGTGTCGATATCAGCAATTGGATGATAATGAATATAGCCTGCTGGAAAACATGATTTCATATTAATGACATCAAAACATTAATGAGTAAAATATTAAACTAAAAACTTAACTTAGATAATACTGTAGTGGTGTTCAGTGAATATATATATATTAAATATATATATATATATATATATATATATATTATATATATGATATATATATATGTGTTGCTGTGTGTGATGTGTGTGTGTGTGTGTTGTGTGTGTGTGTGTGTGTGTGTGTGTGTGTGTAGTGTGTGTGTATTAGTGTGAGTGGGGCGACTTCCTGCCGCATTGGATGCCAGGGATCACATAGCAATCCCACACTAAATGTCAATCCACACCGTCTCTTTATCCACGGACAGAGTGAAGAAAACAGTCATTTCTTGGTATACATATGGAATAGTGATGTTTGTCCAGATCCAAAAATTCTTTTCTTTTTTAATGGGCGAAAGGTCAAAATCTGCTGAAAGAGTATGCATGGGAAAATTTTCCACACATCATCAAACGAGTTCTCATCGAACAAAAGGTGGAAATACTCAGATGCTATTGTGGATCTGTGACGTACAAAAAAGGACGAAAATAATTGTGTTTACTATTGTAAATATCGGCTCGCCAATTTCTCGTAATATGACATGTCGTTAATGTAGAGTGAAGCATTTTTAAACTGACCTTAATAAATAAGCATAATTGTTATAAAATGATTTGTTGGCTAGGTTATAGAAAAGTTTCTGTAGTGAATGCACAATTACTAATTGTTTTTTCACATGAAAAGTTTAAACAAAAAATTTTCAAGTGGGTTGCTAAATATGACAGATTATTTCTCTTTTATAATTAAATTAATGAAAGGCTTCGGTTGTATCATGCGCGCTACTACACATAATAACTAATCGTGGAGAGTCTTAAGCATTAATAGTCCTGCTACTGTAGGGAGTAAGCAATGTAGCTTAGCTCAAAAATTACAATGGTAAACTTAGACAATTATTAAATTACTTTCTATTGGAGAAACGCGGCTGAATTCACAACTCCTGAATATGAACCTAAATTCAAAGGCAAATAAAGTGCATGTTATTTCGTGTTTTATGGTTTTAAGTTATATTTATATTTGTTTAAATTCTGCTCTAAGCGTTTATTATGTATACGACAGTAAAGTTTCTATGAAAGCATTTATTTGTACTTTCACTTTAGTACAATTTTGTTAGGAAACTCTACATACATTTACGTAATATGATGTACTCATACAACGTTTCACTGTGTGCTCCGCAACAGACATTGTTGGAATTTTAGACAATAAGCAAGGCTTGTGATCCGTAATGATTAAATTGCAGTGCCAAACTATTTCATGCCATTGTTTTGTTGCTTTTTAAAAACACTCTGGAGAAAGTCCCCTGCGTGATGAAATAACTCGGTTGAGTGCAATATGTTTTACATTTTTGGTTAACTTACTAAGGCGATATTAGATACGGTATATTAATATTTTGAGCACTTGGAGTTTCTCCTATATAATCAAAATATAGAAGTATGGAAATAAACGACTAAGTAAAACATTTCCTAATATTTGACGCCAAACGTCCTTCTTCTTAGGATGGTAGAACGAGTTATAGTCCAGTCAATGTGTGGACACGCACTTCAGGTCAGTAGGCTTAATTTGCTTATCGATATATCCTCCTGATTGATAGGGCCAAGATCTATTATTTCATTTTTAATTAAAATTCCCAGTTTCTTATGAGTTTCATGTTTAATGTCAGTGTTAGTGTTCAAGTCCAGAAACCATTGCGATCCAACCAGTTAACTTTAAATATACCACAGATAAAGAGAGACCTTACCTTAGAATGATCTTTCCTTCTTTAAGATTCTAGAAAAATTTACTTTTTTGATTTTTTTTGAAATTTTTAACTGAGTAAAAAATGCTTCATTATCAAATGACTTAATAAACGAGATTATATTTTATTTAGTTTCGGCACGTTATGTAATAAAATACATTTAAAATGTGGTGAAAAAGTGTTAATTACACCCGATTTTTAATACAGCCCCTCATTTTCAATTCCCTCAATTCAATAAAACGTTTCTATGTATAAATATGTATTCCGGTGCAAAAGTTTCATAGTTTTGTAATCGTCTCTTAAGTAATGCGTTCAATAACGTGGTGAAGAATCAACTAAATCTTTTAACTAACAGAATATTTTAAAACTACGAAACATCTTAATGTTATGTGAAAACTATTTCATATTCTCTACAATACATTACTCCATCATAAACCGAACTATCTTTTTGGAAAATATCAAAACATCGAAGTCATCTGGTACATTAAAAAGAAATACTAAAACACATACTCCCTAATAACGTTTATTTTAATTAAGTCCAGTCACTTAGGTAGTTTTGTCAGAACATTTAGCTTTTAACTTATGATAGTTAAAACAATTTTGTAAAAACAACTGCTGTCTAGTATAAATACGCAAGCCTGAAAGATACGCAGAAATAAAGTCTACAAACATCATAGAAACACGTTAACAAAAACAGACAAACAGCATCCAACTCAGACATAAATGTCCCGCCGTGTGATGTAATAAATATGCATACGGAAAATATGAGTCACGAAGGAAATGTATAGGAGATCTATAATAAAAATGTTAATTACAAATTTTATTTATAACCAACCATTGGCAGGGATTGGGACTGCCTGTGCTTAAAAAACAGTTGCAGTGCATCCATTACTGTTACTAGAACCAACAGCAATGGCTGCAGTGACACTGTTATAAATCGCACTCCAGGTTTAGAGAATTCCATGGTACAAAGAGCCAGTCGCTTGGGCAGGACGTCACCCTTCTAACATGTAATACTTCCCCTCCCTTATTTAGGTTGCGTTAATTAGAGTTATTTGTAGGTTAAGTCACGTGTGCTGCATCTACCGCATACGATAATGCACTTCCTCGACAAGAGTATAATATAGATCCCATAAATTCTTCAACTAAAACCGTATTGAGCATCTTTTAAAGTAATAAAATACTTGATAAAAAAAACACGTTTAAAAAAAAATTTCAGACTGCATAATTTTTTATTATTATTGAACAGTCCTAATAAGAATGTAGGACAAAGAAATAAAATATTTTTATTTTATACACCGGTTGCATAATTAAAAGAAAGATATATTCTATTCTCGGTTGATTGCTAATTCTGTAATATAAAATATAGAGGTTACTCCTTATATTAGTGAAATTTTGATCTTGGAAGTACACTCCTAATTGCACCCAATCTTTCAAGGTGCACCAATGTGCTGACTTGAAGAGTTGTCAACACAATTATATAATAGAGTAAGTTTGATTTGTATAATAAATATATTACGCATCTGATAGCAAATAAATACTTCTACGTATCACCACATATAACAACTTTAAGACCAATGCTAAAACATTGGATTTACCTTTTCATAAAAATATAAGATTTCACAACGGTTTAAAAACCTATCTAAATATTGGAACAGTTTATAATTTAGATTTTCTATAGAAAGTTTGTTTCTAACAATGGGATTTATAGATTTACTAACCTCATGGAAATTCTTCTAATATTGAATCTACATATTCTTAAAAAATATCTATCCACCATTATTAATTTTCCATCCTGTTATCAATAGTATTTTTTTTGTTGGAAGTTAAGCCCACGGACCCACAGGCTAGCAGACACAGGTAACTACCGGTTAACCAATCTACCCTGGAGGTGTTTAATGGAGTACAACAAAATGAGGCAAAAAAATTTATGACCGTCAATGAAGACCATAACGAGAAACGACTTTGGCGGTGAAGCGAATTATTTTATTTAAGTTCCTGCGAGTGGGGAAAAAATTGTGTGTGCTTGATATTCACAGGAAGATTTGAAAAAAATAGCCTAAGTAAATACCAACCTAACCCTGTCAGTTACGCCATCCGATGAGCCTCGGAGTCCAAGGTCGTTGGGATTCACTAATTAAGCCGCTGAGTATTTTATTTCCTCGCTCTAATGTCAATTTCACCATTTAATTTGTCTGTATATTTTAGATTAATCCATGTAGGAAAGAACCTAAGTATCAATGCTTGGGTAAATTATAAACATCTAGGTCACAGCTCTTATCATAACATTGTATAGTTGAAATCAGACTAGTACCAGTTACAAACGCAGATTGGACCTAACGCATGTTCATTATAAAGCTTAATAAAATGGTACACAATTCAAATCCCCGAGGTTACTGGTTGAACCTGGAAGAAAATCGATTTGTCAACCTCGCCTGCGTTTTGAGAAGAATCAAAAACGGACACAGCAATCAAAAAGGATACAAAATAAAATCTTAAGCTGGGATCTTTTCTTCAACAATTTGCCTGTAATCTTTAATACTTTATTACTAACATTTTAGGTAATAATTTTAAGTCACTGTCAGTGCCAATTAAATGGGAGATAAAATCGTTAATTTAATATATAACAAATGTAATTAAACATATCATTTAAATTGTCTGCGGGTAAAGGGAGTTTTAGAGTGTGTAAAAGCCGTAAGAAATATAATCTTAGAAAAAAATTAATTATTTCATAATTTTAGCCCTATTGTGATACTTTTTAATTATGTTCGTATTCAACAGCCAACCACAATTCCAAATATACTTATAAACTATTATCTTTCTAAGATAACTCTCTTCCTCCAAACTTTTATGGACCAGGTTGCACGTACCTTGAACCTATACATATTGGCTCTGGAATACTGGAAATGTACACCAACATTATAAACAATAAACTCCAAGTTGAACTAAACACTATTTAAAAGGTAAATTATCACAATAGTGGAAATCTTTTAGAACAGGTTCTGGGGCAACAAAGCAATTGGTCAGGCGGCAATTTAACAGTTAAATACATTAACAACGTCGCAACGTTTTTTTTTCTTCCGTGTGAGTATCGTCTATTTTGATATACACGCTTTCGTTTAGATCTAAAAAAGAGGCCAAAATGAAGTAGAAGCCTTCTGGGGAAATACATATTAAATGTTGGATTGTGGACCATTGTATAACTCTTTTATTGAAGAGTGTGAATTAGTGTTGTTTTTTAATTTGTTGCAAATTATTTATATCAAAAACTGTATTGCCTCAGCGGTACTAGTTAGATAATCAACGGACAAGTTCGTCGTGGAGTACTGACTGGTGCCCATATCAGTAAATTACAATACAGCTACATATACAGTAAAAATAAGTAGGTTTATAGTAATTTTTCTTCTGCTATTCTACAGGTTAAATAAGTTCAGGTCATGAGTTTGCTACAATCTAAATTCAAGGGAGTAATTTGGATTTTAACACTAATACTTCAGATACAAACATATTATCACAGCCGTTACAAACAGTAACAAACATCTACCTGAATTGTAATTTAATGAAAAAAGGTTGATGTATGGGTGACTTATCATATTTTCGAAAGAAATTATTTCCAGTCAAAAGCCACAGAGGACTCAAGCCGTGGTGTTACCGGTCATAGTCTCGGAAGAAGGCATGAATTATGATACTCTGCTAACTTTCTTCTTCCTCCATCTTATGAAACTTGGAAGCCTAAATTGCTCATCACAAAATGCAACTGTCCCTATCAAACAATTTTTCAAAGGTAAGGTTTTTTAAAATATGATGTTTTTCATGGCGAACAAGGATATAATTAAAAAATTTGTTTGTTTAAGAAAATAGACCGTATTCGTATGGCTATTTAAGTTTCTTATAGCAAAGAAATTATCAGGAAGAAGAAACTATAAAGTTTACAACCAGGGTGGTTAAATGTTCAAGGCGCAATATTAAAGAATAATATTGAGTGTTAAATACATCACTTACCCATGCCTAGGGCTATCAAGGAAAAATACAAAAAACAAAAAAAAACGTGATTATTTTGGAATTTTAATCCTTTTATTGACACATAATATGTGGAAATAAGCTATTAAATAATATGTTAAAATTAACAATTTGTATAAATGGCACGTAGGCCTTATTTAATCTTATAATATATATATATAATATATTATAGTATCTATATATATATATATTATAATATACATATAAAAAAATGTAAAAATCAAACAGTCAAATCTAGAATGAAAATAAACCGATTAAGTAGTTTGCTTTCTTATTTTGGTTAAGTTTCTGTTTTAAATGAAAAATCGATCTGGGGAAATGTTGTACATTATGTAATTTATGTATATATGTTAGTGCCTTGGTAAACAATCTTTTTTTTTTTTTTTTTTTCGAATAATAAACAAAAGTAATCTTATATTTATTTATTTATATACGGACAAACCCATTTTTAACAAAATATAGTAACAAAGTTTCAATGGCTAATATAGATAAGGCCGATCGTTTATTATTATTTTTATATACGGAACAACGCCATTTTAACAAAATATAGTACAAAGTATCAATGGCTAATATAGATAAGCCATCCTTTTTAAATCTTTTTGAAAAATCTGTAATTATAATCGAATATTATTGTTACGGTTTTATAACCTATTTAATTAAGATTAAAGACTTCTTTTTCCCAAACGAGTCCTTTAAATCTATTGTGAACTTAAATGTCAATCTCACTACCCATAGACTTTTAATAATAGGTAAAAATAAGAGTATTCCTCAACGGGTAATTTTTCGACTAAATATGAGTAACGTTTTTTAATTTGCAAGTTTTGAGAATTTGGCAGAAGAAAAAGCAGAGTCAAAGTACTGACAACGCAAAATAGTTTTGCAGAGGAGTTCTTGAATAATAATAATATGTTAATCGAGCCTATTGCGCCTCTCTGTGAACATAAGTAAGGGAAATGAGGAATGTGTTTAGGTCTAGCCATTTAAGGAATAGTAGTTAGGAGTTTAGCCCATATATTTCTAAAAAAGAAACATACGTAATCAGTATAAAAATAAATTAAATTAGCATTGTGAAGCATCTTAAAAATGCTGCTTATGAAAGCTCTGAAAATACAGAGTAGGCCTATTCAATGTTTTATTTTTTTACAAGACACCACACTCAGTGTTTTTTAACTTTATACTCCATTTACAGTAATTTCGAGGCCCTTGTCAAACTCAGTCCGCCGACAAAATACGCGCTATTAACGAGATATTACACCTAAGTTATAGGCTAAAGGCAGAAATCTTTTTCAATTTAAAATATTGCTGTTATATTTAGAAACAGAAATGCAAAGTTAAACGTTTTTTCTGTTCTCTCTGTACGACTAAAAATCAAAAATGATTTTTAATAATATTATTTACCAGTCGTCGTGATGAATAATTAGGTAATATTACACTGAGATTTCTAAGGTAAAATTTTTTAAAGTAGTTTAGTTTTGCGAGTAAAGTAATTATAAATGTGGTGAAGTTGATAAATATGTAAATCCGAAATTATAACCCTACATAACAGCTTATAAGTGTTTGGCCCGTATTGTTTAACGTATTCCATATAACAGAATTACCGAAATAGGATATTTCCAGTATCAAAATAACTGTAGGTCAGTGTCCTGCTTGCAATGCAAAAATAATGAAAAAAAGGAATGTGCGTTTTGAATAAAGCTTCCCAATAAATAAAGCAATTAATTACAAACAGTTAAACACCAAAATTATATGATTTTTAACTTCCCCCCTAGATTACAAACAATGAATTAACTATAAATAAAACGTTTTGTACAACCGAGAGAAGAATACAATTTTTTTATATTGATATCGAATGATCGGCGTGGCCTATTTTTAAGGTTTTTATAAAAGAGGTATTTTTAACACAAATAAAAAAACTTAATTATTAATTTGTCTTGTATCCCGTTTTTAATGTTGACATATAAACTTATCTATTCTTACACATTAAAGTTTATTAAGGCAGTAAGTTACGACATAACCATGGGGATCACGTAACTAGATTCGCTAAGTATAACAGCTACAAAGCTTTCAAGTGTTTTTAATAGCACAAAAATTCATTTTTAGGGACACAAGACGCTAAGTAGCACCAACGTAATGTGGCTATATTGTAAAATTTCCTATAATAGATAATGCCCCTTAAATTTGGACTTAAGAGGAATTTAGCAGTGTTATACTTCTGTGAAGAAAATCATTAGGCAGGCCCAAGTGACAAACTAAGTTGCTCGAAGTGTTTAATATATTATAATGCGAAATGGAGATTTTCCTTACCTAATTACAATTCCAAGCCAGATAGGCAAGGATAAGGTCAAAGTCAGATAGAAATGAAATAAAGCATCAAGTAATAGAACACTGTTTCTTGTAGTTATATAAAAACCCATTTATCCATTTGTTTAAATATAATATCATAAAAACAACAATTAAAAACCCACAGAATAAAATATACCGGGTAAATTATTCTTACCTTACTTTTAATATTATATTTTGTATAACCACGGGGTTTATAATTATATCCTATGATCCAAATATACTAGTTTATTGTTGATCCCAATAAAACTATGAGGGTTAACAACAACCGCGACCCCTACTGAAATGGGTTTTATGCGAGCATAAAAAATCATATTATGGTTATTTCAATAAGAAGATAAATATTTCGTCACGTTTTATTGAAAAATTACAACTAACTGGAAAAAATTCAAAATTACCTATGTGTTGTGTATGCTGTGATGTATTAAAGAGATAGGGACTGTCCATTTAAGACAACTGATTTTCGAAAGAATATAACACAGGCACCAGGTAAAATATTTAAATTAATCAATCCAACCATCAAAAATTCTGTCAAAGAAATTGGAGAAGCCCTACCTCGTTGTTTTGATAGAGCAAAATGGAGCTTGTGCTCTAGATATAAAGTATGGACTATAAAGAAGAATTTTTTATAAGAAAATTGAATTCTGGATTCTCAGAAGCAATGGATAGCCCTCAATTAGTAAATTAATAAGTGGCAGAACGAACCAGAAGAATCATTCCTGGAAAAAAAGTCAGAAAAACAGAATTTTTGATAAAATTTTGCGTTTATGTCCAAATCCCTTAATATTGTGCCCGTGATTATCGGAGAAAAGTAGATAGAGTAGGTAGAAAGTACAACATTAGAACCGCGTTTTTTAAAACACACAAACACTCTTAGAAAAAAGTTCTCGTTAAAAACAAAAACACAAAAAATGGCACACCAGGATTCCAAAAAAAAAATTGTGTTGTTAACAGTATAAAATGTAGCTGCAATAGGGAAATGTAAAAATCAGGCGAGACAAAAAAAGACCACTAAAACGTAAGGATAAAAAGAACACAAAGAAAACACGAGAAAGGGTTTCACAGAAAAGTCAAAAATTGCACACCATTGTTGGTCCGAAGACCATCATATGAATTGGGATGAAGCCCACATAATACATCGGGAACCACATTTCTTCAAAAGGACATTAATTGAGCGCAACATACATTAAATTGGCAGACCAACCAATCAGTCAACCATCAGTCGAGATTATTAGGCCGCTTTGGTTGCCAATTCTAAAAAATGAACTAAAGAGAAAACCAAAAGTATCAAACGGATCGGATATTTGTTAGTAATAAACCAATGCGGAGTCACAATATGGTTTTAAGAAGTTCATCTCGCATGAACCAATAATAACGAAAGGGCCCATTCCTGTCCCCCTTCCCTTGTATTTCCGCCATCTTGTTTTAGCCAGCCGTCCACGATTACCATTGGCTAGTCCCTCTGGTCAGTCGTAGGTGGTTAGTAAGACGAGTGAAGACGTATTGTGACCTGTATTCCGTAGTTTAGTTTAATGATTAGAGTTTGGTATAGTTTTGTATTAAGTGCATGTCTTTGGAGTTAGTGAATTTGACAAACAACATGTAGGTTGTGATTCCTGAACTTAGGCGTGCCACAACGCTTTAGTAAGATTTGTTTATTTTAACCTAGTTTGTAATTATGTATTAAGGTTAGTTCTTTACCTGAAGAAGAGATCAGATTACAGATCTCGAAACGTAGTGTTACTGTTTTCTTGTTTCACTGAACGATGGCAAATGTCCGGAAAAATCCTGTTTCCTTCACAATCCTTCCATCGTCAAAAATAACCTTCAAACAAAGAATTCAAATAATTACTTGAACTGCACACAGATAACATGCACTGAAAATGAAATCACAATAATAGTTTCGTGGATTCAGAGGTATAAGTATGTGTTAGTATGTCATGTCATGTAAGATATAGTAGCGTAAAAAAATAAAAATACATATAATTATAATATTGAGTACACGAAACTAAATATATATTGATCTGCTAATGGAGTCTCGAAACAGACTATACATTTTTTAACGATTAAAAATAAAGCAATAACAGTTGGTACTCCATTGCCTGGCTATGTCCAGTATCCAATACATTAACGGGAACACTATAAAAGTATTAGGGTAAATAATATTTTGATTTGGAATGAAGGTAGTAAAATCAAAATAATTGTAAATAAATTTTAAAAAGTTGTAATTTACAAAGTAGAATAAATTAGAGAAAGATATTAGTGTGATATTATATGACTAGTTTACTACATAAGTAATGAAATAAAGTGGTATCTTTCATTACCAATAAGCAAGATGTAACTTATTACAAAATTGTATCAAAGTTTTTTGGTCTTAGCTAAATGCATAATTTCATTTCCTAATTTTTAATTTAATTTAGACATTGGCAAATAGAAAGATCTCTCTGACACAGTTCGAAGCATGTGGGTGTCATCTATATATAAAAAATGAATGTTTGTATGTTATGTCCTTTATGGAATCGTGAACTATTGGACCGATTATGATGAAAATTTGTACGTATATGTATTTTTCCACGGAGAAGGTTTATAAGCTATGCCCATCCTTTTCCCGATATCAGGATTCCGCCCCACTGGTTTACAGAAATACCCATAAGAAATGCATTGCAGCAAACATATGTTAACGTCTTTTCAAATTTTTAATCAGCTGTTCTTTGTAAACATATATTACACTTATAGTTTTAAAGCATAGAGTAAGCTTAAGAGAAACGACAAATTTTGTTTAAACTGTTTTTTGCAATCACTGTTAAACATAGACTTTACTATCCAGATAATACAATTCAAATTTGACGTAAAAATTCACCTTTAACTGCAATATTTATTTAAATATAAACCATGCTCATGCTTGATCAGAAGAGTAATGCAGATATCATAATTACTATCTTACGTTGGCTACAAATATAAAGAATGTTATAAAATCAACCTTAGTTGTTTTTTTTGACAGAAGTATGGTTTCTCAAAACTCCGTGTGTACATATTCTCTCGATCGAGACAACAAAGCAAGCTCAATCGTGGCATCGGAGATATAACTAATTTAATCTAAAATTTATTATAGTAAAAAAAAAAATTTACTAAGTAATATAAGGACTTCGGTTTCTTAAGATTTGCGTGCGAAGCCGTGGGTAACAGCTAGATAGAGGCAGGAATATGGTACATACCTTCATAATACGCCCAAGAGGCTCACGATGGAACGACTATCAATTATCTCAGCAATGTTTAGAATGTGATAGAAAAAGAATAAGTGAATATAGTGTACTGTTTTCAACGGGAAATTGCGTGCGAAGCCGCGGGCAACTTTTGCAAAAATTATTGAAATGCGCAGCAAAGCGCGCCGGGCCCGCTAGTTTGAAAATAAAAACTGATGATGATTTTTTTTAATACTTCACTTTTGCTCTCTGTGGAACTATAAACTGTATAAGAGTGCTCTCTGATTGTGAAACCTCACCATTGTATTAAAGCGGATCAATAGTGGAACTTGCTCAACGGAATAGTCAAGGGTTCAAGACTACTGATTAGCCAGTGGTATGTCTACGGTAAAGTGTGCTAACAATGCTGTTTGTGGATGATACAGATAAAAACAATGAATACATTTCAATTTTATATTAATTCAAATAATTAAAAGTGTGACATGTACTTACAAATAGATACAAAAGATCATTGACTAACTAAGTTGAGTTTTCCCTATAAGTATGTAGTTTGAGGGTGAATTAAACCTACCAATATCAGGCGCCACTTCCAAGAAAATTTACTACAAAGATTCCAATATTGGACGAAGAAATTTCAAGTCGCCAGCAATTTAGAGCTGCAAGGGGAAGCAGACGGACTTACGACCAGACCTCAACATAGACCAACTCATCGTCCTTACAGGAGGCTGAACTTTAAATTTTCTCAGTTTCCGAGCGCTCTGGTCAGGAATCTGGATCTCTCTCTCTCTCCTGTCTGAAAACATCTCTAAATAATCTCTAATATAAAAGGTGGTCTGTTTAAATCTCTACTCTCTGTATTCATGGAAACTTGTGCAACTTAGTTGATTGTTGTTCAGCTGTGTCATTCAGAATGTTTTACTGTTTATGTGAAAAATTGGACGTCCCTAACCTAGTCGAGAGGCATTTTTATTGTTCGATTGAATCTAAACAAAAACACTAAATACGAGTGTTTAATTACTAAACTTGCTTTATCGTGTCAAAAATTTATAACGTTTTTTACGTAACTTTATATGGAATACGTAGCATTGTAAGTTGGGTTCAACTTTTGACGGAGAATAGTTAGAGGCTTACAGTTAACTTGTAATATTGTAATAGAGACTATGCGTCCCAGTTTTGTTTTCAATATTGTTTGCTTTACTGGAAGAAGGATACTGGGGACATTTGCCGGGATAAGTTTCTAAGGTTAAGTTAGTATCCGTAGTGTTACATTTTAAAAATTTTTTATGTATTGTTAGGACATAATTTGTTTTTACATGTATGAATTAAAATACGTGCGATCTTAGTGCGTTTTTTATAGGAGGGTAAATTGTCCAGTACATTAAACAAAATATATATCCAAGAGGGTAATTTGTCTAGTACGCCACACTATGTGTTGTGTAACAGGCTTTGTTTATGTTGTATGCGTACAACCACAGCTCCATTGCATTCTCGATACGTCCCGCGGACAGATAGACAGGCAAACAATCATACAGAAAACACTTATTTTAACATCCCTCGCCAGGCTTAATAATAATTAATTGCGTCATCCTACTGACGTGCTGATACCCTCAATAACACTTTGCTGAATTTCATGGTTGAACATGCATTACCATAGACGCCTTTCTTGTCTATGTAAACATTAAGTTTGTGCTATATTTTAAAGCCCCACAGGTTTCCGTGATATCTCGCCATTTAATACATTCATATTTTTCTGCATTGAATTAGATTTTATAGTAATGTTCAAATAATAACAGTTCGCGGTGAAGTTGAGTAGAGAGAGAGAACAACAGCGTAAGATTGGGCTGAAAATAAAATCCTGTTAAAGATATTTCGCATTTTCGCATTGACGTTTCTTTCTGTAATTTTTATTTCTACATACAATTCAAAAAGAAAAATTTCATATGATTGTACTAAGGTTCAAATAGATTTTATTCTGCTGTTTGATTAAACAAAAAGTTTAGTAAACATTAATAATTAAATATTGCACATCTATTATAAGTAAATCATGTAATTTTTAGTTACCAATCAAAGATCTTAGTTTTTGTCACTAATAGGTTTTTTAATTTTTATATATTTTAGAAAATCGGTATAACTGTAATAATTATGTAATAAAAATTTTCAGGACCTAATCAATATTACTTAAAATATACCTAGTTAGTGTCCTTTGCAAAGTCGTTTTGTAATGATCGTGTTTTTAGTGTCTTATATACATAATTCTTAGACTTACATAAGTAATAACACAAAGTCGCAAAGTTGAGATTATTGTGGAGGGCGAAAGCGATTTCGGTAGGTTACGGTAGTCCGTTATATGATAAATCGACACCTCTGGTCTCGTTGACAGAGACTTAACATTACTTCTCTAAACGTCGAAGTATAAGCCCCCGAGGTCCGTGATGCCCCATGAGCAAAAACCGTGTCTTTCGGTTTTTCTTTTTGTATTTCCTTCAGGGTCAGATCTCGTGAGTTACAAAGGCACATGCGAATTATTCCATCATTTTTATTGATTCCTAACAATATCCTTAAATCATATTTTGTATATGTTATATTAAAGTGTGTGAAGATTTAATTCAATAAAAATAAACAATATTATTTGTTTTCATATGGCCTTTTTGGGTAGATGTTTTTTAATGTGTGGTACAAATAAAAGATAATTTTGTGTTGTTACATTAATAAATTAATTTAATATAAAATATTACGATACTATGGCTTGCTAGATAGGGATCAAGACATTTCTTCCGAGGCATGAGATCCCATAACGGCTCACATGAAAGAGTGTCACTATTCGCTGTGAAGGATGAGTGTACTGTCCACCCCAAAGGAATGTCTTTTATTAGGCCAGTGGTTGTCATCCAATTTTAATTTTGTACTGGTTCCTTTGTTCACAAGATGTACTGATTGAAAAATCGTTTTCTGTCGTAGGTAGTACTGTGTACAGTGGACTGCGCGCTGCTTCGGTTGGAATTTCAGGCCATACAGATCCAGGAATATAATCCTGTAAACGATTCCTGACTCTTTCTCGTTGTGACTTCCTTACCCCTAGGTATCAGGTGGCAGTTTTTTATCAAAATATTAGTATTGATATATATTAATAACACAAAATCTCAATTTACTAAATTTCCTGCCACCCCTGTGAATATCACAGGAATCCATAAAACTCAATATTCATTACCCAAGAATGTCCAATGGTTACTGAAGGGAATCGCGTACAGCAAGAATATTTGTTGCAATATAATACCTACTGGTAGTATTAAAAATTAAGTTAAAGACAGATCTAATATTTTTATGGCTGAACTATTGTGCACTATGTAAAATATAACCTATACTATAAATTTAGTTGGTTTTCAAATGCATGGTCTGTCCAAAAAGTTGGTTCTACACGTTTTGAAAACTTGACTAAAAATACCGGAAACATTTTTATAACAGGCGAGAACTAATGAAACTGTAACCAGTACACTAGTTTATTTGTATTTTTCAATAAGCTTGAGATAGCGGGAAGTTGCATAATCATTAACAAAATCGCAAAAAAACATGTATAGGAGAGAAAAGCTAACGTTTCCTCAGACGTTGCCTTCAACAATATCATCATTTGTATTAATTTTAAGTGGCCACAAAGGCCTGAAATGATGGTGTTTTAAATTGCTTTATTTTGCTTAACGCTTTGATATTTTAATCTGATCATAAAACCTTCAATCGTATTTTAATACTATTTATACCACTAAGTTTTACTTTAATTGTTTTCATATGAATTGTTTTCATACTTTATATATAAAAAACGAGAAATTGCAAATAAGATAATATAAAGAGTGTTTCTCTCCAAAATCTCTATTTCAGTATTACTGCTTTATAGAGAATAAATAAACAATCACCTGAAATAATTCCCTTAAAACTCGCGAATTTTGTAAAAAACCGATCTCCAAGAGACAAAGAGAGCATCTCTTCAGTTGTTCTAGATGCTATTGTGTGAGGATTGGGTCCGATAACAAACAGAGAACAACCATCCCGAACGTCCCTGTACTTTACTTTAGAATACTTTTTGTATTTTATAAGTTGATACGCAGGAAATAAAGACCGTGAGAGAGTGATTTAAACATAGTTATAAAAATAAATATTGATATTTTTGTTGCAATAACGATGGGCATCTAGGAAAATATACGAATTAAACTAAAATCCTTCAGATTATATTAAAATTATTTAAAATGCATTCTTTAACTATTCCGTTCAAACCTGGTATGATGGTTTTTTTGGATATTTTGGTCAGCCTAAATTTGATTTACTACGGAATAATATAACGTCTTTCCTCTTTTTATAGTGAAAATGTTTATTAAGCATGGGAGCGCGCCTAGTTTACAATGGTTATACTTGAAAATAAAATAGAAATATGTTGTGAATTTTAATTTTTTATTAAATTTAAGTTTATTTATTGAAGGATTCATGTAATATTAATTACTGAAATCTAGGTTAAAGATAGTATCCGGCTGGTAATTTGTTTAAAAATCCCTTTCTTTTTGTGTTGTTGTTCTCAACATTTTAACTACGGGAAGAAGATTTATTTGCTGGTAAGCTTCCAAATTATTTATGCAATGTTCCTAATTTAAAAAGGACTACGTAATAAAGTGTGTAATACCTAAATTATAATTGCTAGTATATTTTGAGATTATCACACAGGTTTCATAGTAAAATGGGTTGATGATTTATTGCAGTTTAAGTAACTAGAATAATAATTACGAGATTTGAATTTGTAAGATTGACAGTTGTAAGACTTATGTAATTATTAGTAATATAAAATTCATAGAATCAATGTACAGATAGTTGCTGGAAAGGAAGTCTTGTATTACAATTCGATACAAACATCCTCCGGATGTAACTGGAATACGCACATCCGCCTAGACGCCGATGGTGAACAAACAGGAAATGCTTGCTTAAGCAGCGGAAATGCTTATTTGTAAAAACCGTGCGACAATGTAAGGGACAGCCATGCTGATATGAAAAGTTGTTACTCACCAATTATGATGGAGAGATTTGGCAGAGGCGTGGTCAATGAGCTGGCGGGAGAAGAACATCAAAACTGAAGAAGAAGGAGGAGAGGAGGAAGTGGAGGCCGGGAATTCGAAAAGTGAAGTTCGGGAGTGTTTGTGTTCGTGTGCGGAAAAATATCTCTAGGCGTAATAAGTGTGATGTGAAATAAAATGTAAGTAATTTTAAGAACTTAGTATATTTTAGGGTTCATTAATCATTTTCAATTCCATATCTATTTAAATGTTTCACAATTTCGAAAATGTAAATTCATGTAAATGTTTAGCTATTTTAAAGAAAGTTTTCTCATGTTAGTCCATGAAACTCATTATTATTGCAACACTAACAAAATTACTAGTAAATGTTATAATGAATTAAATTTAAAATAAATTGTAATGAATAATTTAATATCAAACATGTTTTCAAAGTATTAAGGTATTAAGGTTTTGTGCTTAATATGTCGATTGATGCAATCAATTAATCAATTTAATGAAATGTTGTCACAAATAAATGTGTTGGTTCATTTGAGGGTATTTGTACTGCCAATCTAACCTATTATTAAATCCTCTCACAGCAACCCTTGCTCAAAATATGTCACAACCTTAATCTTAAACTAAACCAAACTACAAAACCTTACATGGTGGAGGCGCTAAACTCGGTTGGCATTCAAATTCCTCACATGGGCAAGCACATAGTTTTCATAGGCTAGGTATAAATTAGAACTAAATAATATTCATAAGAAATTATTTAACTAAAATAGCCTACTTCAGTGACAAACCACTCATTTACCTAAAAGACAAATTAAATTTCCAATAAACTCAAAAATATTTTCAAACCCGTAATTAGAGTAACGCCAAGTAAACTAACGAGGTACGTCAAATGGACATGTATAATTAAATGGATACCATACTACATGAAGATTTAATACCATTAGATACATATAGGACTTCCAAAAGTGACATAATAAAAATATTAAATGAAAATGGAATACTATCTAGAGACACAGACACTGTAGCAGACCTCAGACCTATCCTAGCGGCACTTAAGAACATAACACGTATAAGCGCAAGTCACCCTAATATTAAAACCATATTTCATAATTTAACTACACGAAAAACTCAACCTAAGTGAAGAGGACAGGGAAAACTATAAGGATCTAGCTACAATCGAGGATTTTCTAGTGCAGAGAACAAATTTATACGACATAGTACATAACCCTGAGGCGGACATCAAGACACAAGCACCCCCAACCTTAGCAAAAACATTACGAAGCCACTCACACTACCTGACAGAACGAACACAGTAACCATGGGGGAAAACATACCGTTAAATATCTGCTGGGACTTACACAGGTCTCCAGAGCGAAAATCCACAAGATTTTTTAGACAAATTCCTAGTGGCAGCAACCTCAAACAGATGGGACAGACAACACTAAAGTTAATTTATTCCCAGCGCATTTATCAGGCACAGCACTAACTTGGTTCAAATACTACAAGCAAAAAACAACGAGGGGTAGCCATACAATGGGATCAAACTTGCTAAAAGTTTCATAGAGACTTTTTCACTCCATTAGCACAAACCCAGAGTCTACAAATTATTTTAGAACACAAAATACAGGGAGAGAACGAGCCAACACTAACCTATTTTTTAGATATATTAACAACATGCCGAAGATATGACCCCACAATACAGGAGAAGCAAATTATACATTTTATCATACAGGGACTAAAACCAGAAATCTGTGAACGAGTTATAGGCCTTAAAAACGACACCTTAAGTGATCTAGAGAATAATTTAAAAATTACAGAACAGTTAGTTCTGACACAAATGAAAAACAAAGAAAGGTACAATAGGGTTTGCAGCAAACAGACCCTATAGTACACCCTTATATGAACAAAAACATCATCCATAAACTACAAAACAGAACCAATTTAGTAGCTACCCCTAACTACAAACCAAATTTCAAATCATAACCACAGGTACGAAAGGTCTCCATCCCCGTATGAAAACTCAAAATATAAGCCAAGATATGATAGAACACCTAGTCCTCACCAGAATAGATATATGGAAAGCTCAAACTACCCCAAACAAACCCAAAGGCCACCTATGAATTAAACACGTTACTTTCAGTGATAGGAAGAAGACAAAACCATTCCCAAATACAACCTGCTAGACAAAATAGGTATTGCACTATTTGCCGTAAAGACAACCATAATACTGAACAATGCTGGTTCAAGCAACGTTCATTAACTTCTCAAACCCAAAGTAACTGCTTGGCACCTAAAACCAACAATACACAAGAGCTGTTCTGCAGGTACTGCAAGCGAACAAACCACAATATCGAATCATGTTACAAGTCTAATTATTATAAACAAAATCATCAAAAAAACGGGAAATAGGGGGAGGTCACACTAACCCTTACCGAACTTCCCCCTTATCAAAAGCGAAAACAAATAACACCATAGATCTTAACCAAAGGAATCGACAAACTTACAAATGTATAAAGTCTATGACATTTACTCCAACTAACCCCAAAGTACTACCATTATCAACCCCTGGAAAGACCAGTTCAGAAGTGATATTTAAAGCCATAGATTATAATCAATAATTCCCACCCTTAAAGAAGATGCAAGAAATTGAACAACCTATTATGCAGAAGCCTATACACACCATGAAACTTCAATCTGCGTTCAATCCAACCCCAACCCTAAGTGAACCAAACCCCTCGGGGACAACAAATATAAATAAACCCAGTTTTACAAGAAACCTTGCAGTCTCAGAAAATTTCACAGGACAGATAAAACCTAGCGTATTAAAGGTAGTAGCGTACGTAAAACAGGACCCAGATTGTAGTATGGGGGAGGTAAACACACATACTGGATTGGAAGAAACCATTGAGATAGACACTATACATATTTTAAATCACATACAGCAACAGAAGAAACAGAATATGATAGATTGTACTAACTTGCAAGAAATAACGCAAGACAGGATACACAGACCAAGGAAAAATAAAACATTATTATTAGAGGATATTTATGAACTCATATTTAATTGCGAAAATAAAACTACGAAGAAGATACCTGTCCTAACAATAGACGTAGCCTTGACCACAAACCCTCGACATCCAGTACCCTGCATTATAGATACAGGATGTAACATAAACATTATTAGAGCACACCTAGTTTGTGCAACAAAATTAAATACTAGCAACATTACCCTCGTTGATATCGGCTTAAACGGTAATACCAATAACAGTTTTGGGTTCGACAAAAATTGCCATAAAAATTAGCAAAATAATACTTGAAGACACGTTTTATGTGACACCTGATCTAAACAGCCCAATATTGGTAGGAAACATATTCCTATTTCAGAAACTGCGTGGAGTTAAACTATAAAAATAAAACAATAAAAATTACCAAATATCAGATTGAACATATAATACCTATGAATAAACAGTGGCAGTTTAGACATCAAGGAATTTTTAAAAACACACAGGAGTTAGAAGTACAGCAAATAACAGATGTAACAGCCCCACAAGACATAATTATAGCACCACATCAGCATATTAGGATTAGCTCCTTAAAAGGTATAGAGTCTCGAACAGCCATCGAAACAGATAGGAATCTAAGAAATAAAAAAGAAATGTCATGAATATCTTTCAGAAGGGGAAGATGGTACAGATACAATTGTAAATATTTATAATGCATCAAATTTCCCAAAAAGGATACCCGCACATACTACGATAGGACATATACATTACCCAACTCTTGAAGCACAGCCTACCCTGGAACACCATCCCACTACAAGTGACACAGGAAAAACAATATTGACAGATAAGGACGGCATACTATTTGATATCTCACCACATTTAACCCTCCAAGAACACAAAAAAGTCCTTGACGTTTTACAGAAATACAGACACATCTTTACAACAAAGGTAATCGATTTAACTCCTGCAAACATACCTCCTGTTAAACTCGAAATTAAAACCGAATACGAAACCTGTAAACCTCACCACCGTATAGGCAGAGTAAAACAGAAAGGGAAAAATTAAACATATTATTGGACGATTTAGTACAAGAAAAAGTATTAGAGGAATGTCAGGATTACACAGAATATGCAAGCCCAGTATTTTTAGTGAAAAAATAAAGATGGAAGCGACAGAATGGTAGCTGATCTCAGGAAGGTTTAATGCACAGTTGAAAACAGATGCCCACCCCATTCCTTCAGTAAACCTGGTTTTAAGCTCTTTGAACAAAGCGCACACATTTACAAAATTAGACCTTAAAAATGCATTTTATTCCATGGAGGTTAGGAAAGAATATAGGCATATCCTAGCCATAAAAAACAACCCGATAGACTTCTACAGTTTTGCCGACTGCCGATGGGACTTTCAACTTCAACCACATTATTTAGTAAAGCTTTGAATGCGATATTAAACCGTCACCTTTATAATAAAGTCATCTGTTACGTGGATGACCTAATTTGTTATGGTGACTCATTTGAAAATGACTTATATAATCTAGAAACTATATTAGAAGAACTAGAAAAAGCTAATTTGAAACTAAATACAAAAAAGTGTAAATTTCTCTACAAAAGTGTAAACATTTTTAGGACACGAGGTATCTGGAGAAGGCATTTTACCCCAAAAACAGTCAGTAGAATCTATCACCGAATTTAAAAGACCTACTTGTGTAAGGCAAGTGAGACAATTTTTAG
Organism: Homalodisca vitripennis; assembly: GCF_021130785.1. Classification (NCBI taxonomy): domain Eukaryota; kingdom Metazoa; phylum Arthropoda; class Insecta; order Hemiptera; family Cicadellidae; genus Homalodisca; species Homalodisca vitripennis. The sequence goes on from NW_025778176.1 coordinate 22,484, forward strand.
GATGCTCAGGATTCTTCCGCAGATTCATCCAAAATTATGCCAAAATAGCACAAACCCCTTACTGAGATAATAAAAGATTCAAATAAAAACATGGCATTTAAATGGACGGATCTATGTGAAACAGGCTTTTATAAAAATCAAACAAATTTTGACAAAACCCACCACTACTATCACATTGGAAGGACAACAGGGAAGCACACATTTATGTAGATAGCAGTTTGATTGGATGCGGAGCAGCGTTAGTACAGTTAGATGAAGAAAATAATAGAATGTACCCAATTTATTACATGTCAAAAAAAATATTCAAATACCCAAATGCGTTACAGCAATGCTGAACGTGAAATGCTAGCGCTAACCTATGCTGTGAACTACTTCAGAGAATTCACACTTGGTAGACCAAACAACAGTTTATACGGACTGTGCCGCATTTACAGTTTTATAAAAATTTTAAGCACACTTCCACTAGATTAAACAGATTAGCACTGTCATTAACAGACTACGACATTGTAGTAAAACATAAACGTGGCGCTAACAAACGTGTTTAGCAGACGCCTTAAGCAGAAATCCTTTAGAACAACCTTTGGATGAAGAATTTACGGACGTGTGTTTAACTGTCAATACTTTAATACAGACAAAGTCTACCCCTACTACTACAAGCTCCAAGACAGTTATTTGAAACAAATACGCCTTGCGATGGACCTCACCTGAGGCGGTAAATAAAAAAATCAGACGGGCTTCAAGACATTACGAAGAAATAGATGGATTGTTATATTTCAAAACTTTTCAACGGACGAGAAACTAGAAACTTATTGGCTATACCCCCCCAAAAAAAAACACAAGAAATATTAAAAATATTCCATGACAACCCCTACACGGGTGGACACTTATCACATTACAAAACAGCTTCAAAAATAAAATTACGATATCACTGGCCGAATATGTACCGTGATATCCTCCAATATACAAAAACTTGTGAAGAATGTCAACTACGTAGGCCAAAAACGAACAAAAATTACGGCCTACTACAACCTATTGCACCCTCCATAAAACCCTTTGACAGAATAAACAATAGACTTTGTAGGTAATATTACACAAAGTAATGGTTACAAATATATCCTAGTTGCAACCGATGCCTGCACTAGAATGGCATTTACAACCCCTTGTAGAAATGCAGATGCGAACACGGTAGCGCAAAAATTATTAAATCTATTCTGCACATTTGGATTTCCTAGTTATTAATCATGACAGAGGAACACACTTTATGAATTCTGTAATTTCACAGTTACTAAATGCACTCGGGATTGAACAAAGGCCAGGCGCTGCTTATATGTCACAAAGTACAAGGTGCGGTTGAAAAATACAACCACACGCTAATAAAGGAAATATCTCATTACGTTGTGGAAAACCCCAAACTTGGTCAAAATATGTACAAATAGTTACATTTGCCTACAACACGTCTGTAAACATTTCAAACAGGCTACACACCGCACTACCTCATGTTATGGTTACGAAGCTAACTTACCGTCTGATTGTATATATTTACAGGTTAATCCCGAAAAAATGGTGTTGGAAAATATAGAAATTTTAGAGCAAATACGCAAAGATATGCCGAAAATCATGAAAAAAGCCCAGGAAGCGCAAAAAGAAATACTTTGGACCGTGACAAAACTCATTTGGATTTAAACCCCGGCGATGAAGTCTTGGTCCATTTCCCGAAAGACCACACAAAAAAATATAGTAAATTTCAAACAGAAACCCAATTTAGAGGTCCTTTCGTTGTCAAGAAAAAAAAAATTAACGACTAAGTGGAATATGCAGTAGGAAATTTACCACAGGGGAAGGTTAACAGAACAACCAATACATGTTGCTAGAATGAAATTATTCTATAAGAGAATATAAAACAAATATGAAGGGACTTGAGCAATAATAAAAATATTCAAGAATAATATATACAATATTTCTCATGAACATCACTATGCACTCACTGCCTTGTAGTAAAATTTGAAGAGAGTGAAAAGTATATTCGCAATAATTTTCAATAATATATGAGGGTAAAAAGCTACTACATAGTCATGCAAGAATCGCTTTAAAAAATAGGTATTATACTCCAGGAGTTGAGAGACCGGTTAACTTGATTATGGTTTGAATGATTCATTATAACGTTATATAACCTTGAGAGTCACTGAAGTAAGTATAACAGAAATAAAAATGTATATTAACCCTCCAAACTTGCTATTCATGGCTTCCCCCCCCCCCCCACCCCCCCCATGCATTTCTGATTTTTGTGAGTATTCTATATCCAATAATAAAACTGTGTAAGATGATTGAAGGATAACGTAATGTTTCAGTGAGACACAACATTCATGAGGTAATTAGTTTGTGACTTTTTATAAATCTATAACAGTCCTTGAAAACACTTACTTTTAAATAATATATTTAATATATATTTTTCATATATGTCCATAGTTTTTTACATAAAGGTTCATTTTTATAACGTACGCCAAACCTCCTATTTAGATAAATGTAAAGTCTTTCCTATTAGTTTTTAATGAAGATTTGTCCAACAGTTTGTTGATATTTTGCTTTTCTGAAAACGAATAAACAAGTGACCTCCTGTACATCTAAGTAAATGTTATGTTTGAATAGGTTCTTTGAATAACAACTAAAAGGACTAAGTAAATAAAATTTATAAAATTCCTTGAAAATATAAAACCGAGACATTAAAATATATTATATAAACAACATTTTCAAATATAAATTGAATATACTAAAAAATCATGTTTTATTTGTATTACAAATTACATTTCAGCATTCGGTATATATACTTTTTGCTAGACTATATACATAATTGAGGGCGATTACTGATCTTCAGAGTAGCTTAAGTTACAGAAATAAACTCTACAGTGCCGTGTTAATTAGTTTTTTTGGGAGCCATGTCTCCTGGTTGATCTAGTTTTGGAAAACCCTTCACTTAATAGTAAGTTTTGATAAACATGAATTGTAGTCAAACATTTTGTCAATGTTTCAATTGAAAAGGGTTAAATGTTTTTTATTAGTTTGATTACCCCTTACTCAAACTATGGGCGGTCTACCTTGGAATCTTACAACTTTCTCAACGGTAAACTAGGTAAGTATATATTTTGTTTTATGTTGTGATTAAAACATTTAAAATGTAAAGCATTATTACTTTCAGAGTTAATACTATCCAACATTTGTGTATAAATGCATTAAATGCAATAATTTTAACTGTTTCTAATAACCTAAAAACCCTTAAATATTTTGAGATTCCTTATCCGTTTCTTACTATGTGATTATTATTAGTTTACGAAATGAAAAAACATTTAACGAAGTTTTCTAAAAAGAATTTTAATTTTAAACTCAAAAAGAATAAATGCCAAAGAATTTCTCACTTAAAATAGTGATTGATGGGATTAACAATGTTTTAATCATGGACATGTAAATCGAAAGTATAGGAGAGGAGATTTAAGATCTGCCAAGTGACAAATAAGTTAAGTCTAACTTTGCGATTTCCTTTCAACCTTTTCTCAAACTAACCATTCAGTTCATCCACAAACCGAAGTAACTTATTCTTAAGTGGGTAATATACTGAGTCCACAGAAGGGACGTGTATTAAAAGCGAAGTTACTATTTCGGTTCGTAGCAAGCCCCCAAATATACATTACTGAGGACAACCTCCAATCGCTATTAAACTCAGGTTTTATAGTAACCCTTTTCGGACAGTGCCGTAAATTTATATGTCCTCTCTGCTGACCAGTTTCTGACAAGCTGTGTGTACTACCACAAGTCTGACATTGATGGACTTTCGTTATTATTAAACGTTCAGTTTATTTGTAGATACATTTCCATAGGTTCTCTTCTAGATACTAGAATCTACAAAGACCTTGATACGATATATTGATAAACTATGTATAAGTAATTTAAATTAGAACATTACTTTTATTCTCTAAATTGTTTATTTATTAATTGGTCCTACCTGTAATTATATCAAAGCGTAATTTAATTTTGCATTAAAATAAAGAACATCAAAGTCTGTCCTCTCTATCCTTTCCTCAAATAAATCGTAATTTGAATGATATAGTCCTTTAAAGTGGGTTGAAATTTTGATTTGCCAAGATTATATTTCTTACTAACTTTCTTATTTTTAAGGGATGTTCAAGAATTTCCCTCAATTCTGCGCTTATGTGTTTATGAGCGTTTAAAAACTAACATAAACACATTTCAAATAATATGAGTAAAGATATCATAAAAATTTATAATTTGTCCTCTGTTGTTCATTATAGTCCACTTTATTTGTAATTTAAAGATTGGTAACGAATATGCCTAACTCCAATCAATTATACCGAGAAATTTATTAAAGAAATTGTAAAACCGTAAATTTGAATTAATCCAATTTATTATTTACCAATGGAGCAGAAAGGACCTTTAGGGACTGAAGATTGAGAAGTAGTATTGAATAACAAATTTGATAACTGTCCACTATCTTAAAAGTGAAATATTATTTTTATATGGAAAACGCAAGATCCTTACAGTTATTTATAATTAAATCAAATTCTTTTTTAAAAACAAATCCAAAATGATATATTTACTGTTTTTCCTGCAAATAAAATTCAGAAAGTAACTCCAATATAAATTTTAAACTAATATTCATTTATAATTTGATGAACCAAAATAATTCAAAACCTATACTCATTACAGGCTCCAATTTAAAACGGTTTTGGATTATAATAGTCCCTAAAGAATTTACGAATTATAAAATTTTAAAACCTTTTAGAGATATCACTTTAGAGTTTTTAAGATACTCAATGTTTAGAAACAACCATTGTGTACTTAAAAAGTGCGTAAATTATCACAATTAACTGAAGGTTTTTTTCAAGATTTATATAAATCGTTAAATGTTGTTTAATTATAAGAACTTTTCCTAAGTATTTATAAGAATAATGAAATATTTACAAAAGACTAATTCCATGAAATATACATGAAATAGAAATGTCCAATGTTAAGTTTTAAGTTTAATGTAAAGAAGTTGTTTCTGTGATGTCCATTGTCTTTGTATTTTTTTATTAATTAGAGTTTTCCTACTCGTTTTTTTTTTTCTGATGTATGTTAGTTGGTTTATTTGTGTTAGGAATTACTTTTTCTAGTTTTGTTAGTACAGTCGTGGCCATTTGGTGTGGTGAGTTTACCAGTGTTTGGTCTTTTTCGTTGGTGTGATTCTAGGTGTGGTTTATCCATTGATTTAGTTCTTCTCCAATTGTGTTTTCACTTGACTTTTTTTAATTAACAAATTATGTAATAAATTTATAACGAGCAATAAATAACCGATGTTTTTTAGTTTTCTTTATTGTGTGTTATTAAATTTTATGACATTAATTTTGGCTAATTAAAAAAAGTCAGTGAAAACACATTGGTTTAGTAGAGGTGAACAACGCCGCCAACCGCATCAGAATACGACGATCCAGTCAGGAAATTGCCAGGGCATAGATTGTACTTCACAATGTGTACCTAAAACAAACCCGCCTCCATTTCTGATTGGATCAATCCTTTTGAGATGACGGTCTTGCGGCAGTTCAACTCTAGCTAAGTGAGCTCTTTCAAATGAGGTATCACTCCAGCCCGAATGCTTTCAATTAAGAATTTCCATGGTTTTTCCTCTGTGGGCCGTCCCCCATGGTTTTGCATGTCATGGTAATAGTATGTGAAAAAATAATTTTACATAGCCATTATGACCACTGTGGTCAAAGTTTATAGATGTTATCTGCAATATGGTTTTTTAAAAATATTAAGCCGGGTACCCATACTTTTTCGAACACCATGTTAATAATTATATATATTATATATATATATACGAATTAAATATATAATATATATTATTTATACTGTATATATTATATTATATTAAAAAGGATTCTTAAACACCATACCTTCCTCCTCCTCTATATTCAATGTCTTTATTCAGTTAAATTAATTAAAATTGTGCCATGCTCCTGAAGTTGCTTTTAGCCAGCTTTCAATAGACCAAACAAATTGAGAGTAACCAATTTATGTGGATGATCGTCTGCTGTCAGAACTAGACATGATAGATAGTCATTCCCTACGGTAAAAATTTTTGGGGATTAAGGAAGTAAGATACAAAATTTTTATGATTCAACTTTTTCCTTTTTTTGTACTGGAACACTTGCATTTACCCCTCGCCGTCCTTTGTTATAGCAGAGTGAGTTTTTGTCATTCGTTTTCCTATGGGTGTATAATTTTGTTTTGGATATAAAGTTGTAATTTTTATAAAAAAGAACATGTCATTTTGTAAAACACAAAGGTTTCTGTTTGTAAAAAAAATGTTCAAATTAATTAATTTAGTTAAGTAAATGCCAATGTCAAATAACGGGAGCATCCTGCATTTGAATCATTTTTCTTAACCAACCTGAAATGCAGGTAGTATTAGCGTTTTTATTTTGAAACGAATTTTAATCTCTTAAGTGATCTGAAATAAAATGTAAGTTAACAGTACATTTTCCTAAATATTAAATGGCGTGAAAAAATAAGTTGGACTGGAATAAATAGTCAATTAAAAGGTGAGTGAAATTCTATTAAACTGAATTGGAAGTGTGGCAAGTAGAAAAATTGATGAGCAAACCTGGAGCAATGACCATATTTAATTCTGGTACTAGAATCTAATAGTACATGAAGCCATATTTAATATAGAATGGAATACTTAATAATTACCTTCATAAAGGATCGATGAGTCCATGAACTACATGTTCAGGATTGTAAGTAATTTCTAACTGATTAGTTAAGTAAAGAAAAATAATGACGGCGGAATGTTCAGCCTTGAGGACATTCATCGTTACTGATATTGCAACTATAAATGATTAATTCAACATTTATTTTTTTTTTATTTTTTTTTTTTTTTTTTTTTTTTTTTTTTTTTTTTTTTTTTTTTTTTTAAACGAAAATGCACATAACGCTTTAAGTATTAAGAGATAAAACATAATACTGGATATCATTGTGTGGAAAATGTCGTAAAAATCTTTGGAATATGAGAAGGCGTTGACAATGATAATAAATTTCAGTACCCCATTCCAAGTTAGCAGACCCAAACATGAGAGCTAGGGAATGTTTTTTTTAGTTTTTCCGATCAACAGAAAAATAATATGGTATATGTAATAAATGATATTTTACGATCATTATATTTTACTAACCCCATTTATTACATATATTGTTAGGATCTGAAAAGGGAGTATAAAAATATCCACCTCTTAAATGTACCACCATTAATGGATTTAGGTAACGGTTTGATACATTTGGAACCTGACTATATAATTGTCTGATTACTTTGGATGGATATGAATGTAAGATGAAACAGCGTGGTAAAATATTAATTGTGCACCTTGGAAAAGTACATAAACAATATTCCTTAATGCAATCGGTTTACAACATTGTTTACAATTCTATTAAGGAACATACAGAACAAACATTCAATTTATTTTATATGAATAAATATGTGAATTTAAAAATATTATTGTCATAAAGGAAATTTTAATTAAAAAAAAACACGCCCGTCGTTATTGTTTTTTGTTGTTTAAAAAAAATCTGGACTTGTTTTATCACGATGTTTCTTCATAAATTGTGATATTATACAATTCCACCTTACAGAAAAGAATAAGGGAGTATTCGGGAAACATTTTTCATCGTATATTTTACATAAGGTTTAACACAACGTTTCGAGAATTTTGCAATCTATGCCTCCTCGTCAGGAGTGGTGAAGGAGGGGAATATCCCCACTTTCGCCTGTGCTGGTTATGACCAGTGAATGTACATCATAGTGTATTCTCGTACTCGGTCTTGTACCCCTTGTGCATGAAAACGCTGGGAACTAGACTCCAAAGCAGCTTTTGAGAAATAGTTTAGAACCCGTCGGCATTCCCCTTCTTTTCCTCATTCTGTTTCTTTTTTGTTGTAAATGTAGTTTAATACACCACCATCTGACAAGAGAGGATAATTCCAAATCATCGAAACGTTGTAGTTACACCTATTTTGTAACAACAGCAATGGTAAATGGGGCTCGAATTCCTGTAATCATTTCAGACCTTTCTGTCCCTTCAATAACAAACTACAACTTCAAACAAACTTATTACAACGTGATTTGGGTTACTTCTATTAAAATACTTTTCAAGTCTTTTTTAACTGTCCTTTGTAATCACATGAACCTGGTGATTACACAGTCCTTCCCAAATTTACTAATAGGATAATAACAGGTATACATAATTGTTTGCATTTCCCCGGGAACCGTTTTCATTTGTTAAAGTTTGTGGACAACATTTTTGTCATATAATGTTTTAAGAATGTAATATTGGCAACGATTTTCTTTTTAGAATCTGAATCCGGAAGTTAAATAAATCTGTATAAGGCAAGAGAAAATTATTTTATCTCAAATTCGTGGTCCGTTTTTAAAAACGTGCTTTAAAACTGTTTTAAACAGACCAAAAACATTGTTAACCCTTCATGTATATGAAACTTTTATTTGTCAAACCTTGTCCAGTTCACTTTCCTTGTTTTCTAAAACAGCACTAATCCCAAATTTCAATTCTCACACGAGTAACCGCCGATATTCCTCAAAACACTACGCGCGGTTCCCACTAAAATGCCACGTGTGGAAGTATTAGTGCATTACTCTCGCTACCGCGCAAGCATAGCACAAGTTACGACAATTTTTAAATTTATGTAGCCGTCGGGGAATTTTAAATTTGCCGCAAGTGCCGACTCTGTGCCCATCAGACAAACCGAGGCTGGGCGGGTGCCCCAAAGGCCAGACTGTGTCCCCGCTCTGCCTTTTTGATGGTCTTTCCTTCTCGGTCGGGGACGGAGACCGCCTGTCTGAAATATCATTATTTCGTTTTATGCACAGTCAATAAAAAGTTATTTTGTCGGGAAAAGTCCCAAAGCCGTAACATTTTTAAGCCGAGGGACGCATTAGCCTGCCGCTTTGGGCGGGCCTCCCGCAAATCTACCCCAAAGCAAAAAAAAACCGAAATTTTTTAAGTAGTTCCCCGAAAAAGCGTTGTGATTTCTTTGGTGCAAGGGGCCGCACCAAATGACCTCGCTAGCGTTTTAAAAACCCTTTTGCGATCAGTCGAGTGCACCGCGCGGAGGGAAACCCCGTGAAAAGTTTTCAATTTCCCAGAATATTTTTTTTCAGGCCAGAGTTTATTGGGGAAAAGCGGGAATTGAAAAATTTGACGGTACGGAAAAAATTTAAAATAAATTTTTTTTTCATCATCGTTTTTTTTGAAAAAATTTTTAAGGGAATTTTTAAAATCGAATTTGCATTTAAGGCATGTTAAAATCCGTCCCGATTTTTGGGCAATAGCGGACGTTTAAAATTTTTTAAAAGTTCAATTTAAATTGATGTAAAAATTTTTTTTAAAAAAAACTGAGTTAAAAAGAAAAAACTTTGCTTTGGAAGAACTTTGCTGGGCCTCGTTATGCCCCCCGGTTGTGTTAGGAGGGTTTTTTTAAACCCAAAATTTCGCCTGGAAAAAAAAGACAAACTTTACTTTTTTTTTTTATAAGCTAGGGGAAAAAAATTAAAAAAATTACAACCAAACAAAAAATAAAAATGTATTTTTTTCCTTTTTTTGACGTTCAAATTTTAAAATTGTTTAAAAATTTCTGTTAAATCTCTACAGTATCGGTCTTTTTTTGTTTTTCTGGGGGGTGTCCCGTAACCCCCTGTACAAAGGTAAACCACGTTATTGCTAAAGGTCAAGACAAACGTAGTTCACCATTTGAACACTGTCTCCAATGCTTAGTTTTCCCCTGTTTTTTTTTTCTGGGGGGTTGTTTTTAAAAAAAAAAAATATTTAAACAAAAAAAATTTTTAAATTAAAAAAAAAAATTGGGCTGAAATGTTTATGTGAAAAGGGCAAACTAAAAAAAAAAATCACATGAAATGTTTTTTTTAAAGTTAAAAAAACCCTTTTTTTACAACAAAAACCCCCCCCAAAAAATTGGGAAAAATATGCAAGTTTTTTCCCCTTTACAAAGAAACCTTTTTTTTTAAAAAAAAAATTTTTGGGAAGAACCCAAAAAAAATAAAAGATTTTTCACAAAAATTTTTTCAACTTTTGGGGGGAAAAAATTATTTGGGGGAATTTTTTAAAACAAGGGAATTTTTTCCCAAAATTGCTTTAATCAATCAAAAAAACCCCTGAAATTTTCCCCAAGTTTTTCCATAAAAACAACAAAAAAAATTATTTCAGTTTTTAAAGTTTTTTCCCCGCACCGTTATAAACGGGTATTGTTTTTTTTTAAAAAGGGGGGGGTTTTATCCTAATATAATTTTAATAAAAATTATAATAATATTAAACTTATCTACAAAATTATTAAAAAATATCTAAAAAGTCAGCACTTTGTGTTTTTGAAAGACCCCGGTAAAAAAAATTTTCCCCAAAATTCCCCCCAAAAAACCTAAAAGTCATAGGGGGCGTACCCCCCCTTTAAAATTTAAATTTTTAAATTTAAAATTTAAAAAACCGAGAAAAAAATCAGTTTTGGGTGAAAATAAAAACCCGGGGATTTTTTTATATAAAACCTATTTTCTTGAAAAAATCTGCGCCCCCCTCCCCCAAAAAAATTTAAAAAAAATTTCTAAAATTTTTGAAAATAAAAAACCCCTGTTATAAATTTTTTTAAAATCCCAAAAATTTTTTTCCAAAATTCACAATGAATATTTACGGGTTTTTTCCCCTGTAGATTTTTTTCCCCCTTGGGGTAAAAAAGGGCAGAAACGGGGGGAACCAAAAACCGGGATAAAAATTCCCCCCAAACCTTTTAAAAAGGGGGGGGGGGTATTACAGGTAGAAGGGTGACGCCCCCCCCAAAAAAGGACGGCCCTAGTCCAAAAAAAATTTCCCAAAAAGGGGGGTGCGCAAAAACAGTAAAAACCTGCATTTTTTTGGTTTTTGGGGTTCTAAACGGGGGTGGGTGCACGGCAATTTTTTTAAACCCACGGGCAGTCCCCCCCCCCCCCCAAAAGGGTTTTCCCCCAAAATTTTTTAAAAAAAAATATTTTAATAACCATTTAAATTTTTGATATATTTTTGGGGGCCCCCTTTTTAAAAATTTTCACCAAACCCCTAAAACAATCTGTAAAAAGGATAAAGTTTTTTTATCCCCCAAACCCAAACCCGGGGCCCAACAAGCATGTTTTCTTCCAAAAAAACAAACATTTTTTAAATTTTTTTTTTACTGTGCAAAAGGGGAAAAAATTTAAACAACATGAAAAATTAAAATTCAGAATTTTTTTAAAAATTTTTTGAAAAAATTTTCCCACAGGGCCCCCCCCCGACAACCCCCCTTTGTTTTTGGAAAAAAAAAAACAAATTTTTTTTTTAAAAAAAAAAAAAAAAAATTAAAATTTTTTTGTGGTGTAATTTTTTTTTAGGGAAATTTTTTTCAGAGCCCCCCCCCGGGCCCTTTTTAAAATTTTCCGGCAAAAAGAAAATTTCCCCGAATTTTCCAAATTTTTTTATTAAATTTTATATTCTCATACTGTTTGGGAAAAATTTGCAAAAAAATTTTTTCAAAAATTACAAAACCAAAATGTAATTTAAAAAAAAAAAAAATTTCCCCCCTCCCCCCGCCAGAACTTAAAAAAACCCGTCATTCCGGGGGGCCGAAAAAGATTTAAAAAATTTAAAATTTTTTTTGACAGGGTCCAAAACAAAAAAACCCCGAATGCAAAAAACATTAAAATCTAAAAATTTAAACGGTATCAATGAGCGTTTCTTACTTGCGGAACTTTTTCCTTTTTCCCCTAATGAAAACCCCAAATTTTAAAAATTTTTCCAACTTAAAAAACAATTTTTAGGAATAAAAAACAAAATTTTAAAAGGGAAAACCATAGTGTTTTTGTCTGTTTTAAAATCTAAAAAGGGGGGAAAACCATTTGTAATAATTTAAATGGGGACCGGCGTTTTTAAACCCTTTTTTCCCCTCGTAAAAAAAAAACCCTTTAAAAGGGTTTTTTTTTTTTTTGGGGGAAAAGGGGAAAAACGTTGGTTTTTTTTTTTGAAATTTTTAAAATCTTTGGCGAATCCCTATGGTTATCGCAATGGGGGAAAAAAATTTTTTAAAAAAAGCACTACAAATGTTCTACGTGAGCACGTTTTTTTTGGGGACTATCTAAACTTGTGTAAATCCCACATTCAAAATCCCCCCAAACCCCTTTTCCTTTTTTTTTAATTTTGTTTTGAATGATTAGGTAAAATATTGCTTTTTTCCCCCCAAATTTTAGCTCTTTTTTCCCCTTTCCCCTAATCATGAAAAAAATAAACCCAGATGTACTGGGGGGCCACTTTTTTCATTCCATGAAAACTATGCTGAATTTCAAAAAATAGCCCCCCTTTTTTGCGTGGGGTTATTTTTTTTTTCTAAAAAAAATTAATTTTAAAGTAAAAAAAAAAACTTTGTTTAATGTTTTTCTGTTGGGGGGGGAAAAGATTGAAATGAAAACGGGATATTGGGATATTGTTTTTTTCCCAATTTTTTTAAAATTATTACACAAAGTATAACATTTTTCCCGGGTTTTTCCGGGTTTTTAAAAATCTACCCTTTTTTTTTAGTTTTTAAAAAATCTTTAAAAAAATTTTAAAAAAACCCAAATCAAAAATTTTTTCCCTTTTTAAGCCGGAATTAAAATTTGTAAAAAAAGAAAAAATTTTATGTTTTTGTGTACTAAAAAAAAGGAAAAATTTTAAGTTTTTTATTTAAAAAAAGGGGTTTAAAAGTAAAGTAACTAAGTTGTGAAATCAAAGCGGGGGGTATCTCCCCCGTTATTTTTTTTCCCCAAATTTTTAAAAAATGCAACTTTCACAACCTAGTTAGCCAGTACAATTTAAAAAATTTATTTTTTAAAATCCAATTTTTCCCTGAACTAAATTAGGGGGTTTTGGACTAACTAAAAAATTTGGGGCATGCGTATAAAATATTTTATTGTTTTTTAAAAAGAAAGCCCAACTACGTGACCGATTTCCCCCTCGGTTTTTATGCCCAAAAAAGTAAAAATTATATTTTCGAAACTTTTAAAAATTAGCCCTTTTTTTAAATGCCAAACAAAAAAAAAAAAAAAATGAAACGTAAAAAAAGTTGTAAATAGAAAGAAACTTCCCCTTGAACCCCCTTTTAAAATTTGTTTTGAAAAAAAGGGGATACAAGTTGGGGACGTCGTCCTTCGACGAGCACGTTTGTGAAAATTTTTTTCCCCCTTTTTAAAAAAGGGGCAAAAAACCCGTCCAAATTTTTTTTTTGGGGGTTTTGACTCACGTATTTTTGATAGATGGCAAACCTTTTTCATTTTTTTCTACTCCTTTTTAAAAAAAAAATTTTCCCCGACTAAAAAAAAACCCTTCTTGGGACAAAAAGCTTTCAACCCCCTCGTGCCCAAGACCCCCGACCCCCCGGGTTGAAATTCAAACAAAATTAAAAAGGGGAAAATTTAAAATTTTAAATTTTTTTAAATAAAGTAAAATATCGTAAAAAAAATTTCCCCCGTAAAATTTTTGGGGATATTTTAGCCCACCTATCAGATATACATTTTTATTTTTGGGGTTTTCAAAAAGGCAGCAACCCCCCATTACATACATTTTTTTAAAACCCAAATAAAAGTGGTACTTTTTAATTTTAAAATTTTAAATTTAAAATTTAACTTTTAACCCAAAATTTGAAATTTTTGGGGAAATTTTTTAAAAAACAAACCTTTTAAAGAAAACCCCCCCCCTTGTGTTATCGTCATTCGGTAAAACTTAATTTTTTTGCGCCCTTTCTGTTTTTTGTTTTTGGGGTCCCCCTCCCCTCAACGGGGGGAAAAAATGATTTAAAAAAAGCAACAATCCCCGCCATTAAAAAAGAGAAAATTTTTCTAAAGATGATTTTGTTTTTGGGGAAATGATATCTAGAGTTGTTAAATTAAATAGTGACGGGGACAGAAAATTTTAAATTAGACAGTCCTTTAAAACAGTGTTTGAAAAAACAAAAATTTTTTCCTACTGCAAGTAGCCTATTAAAAAATAGATCCAATCAGGAATACAATTTTCCCCAGGGAAAAGTGATTTTAAAAGAACAACCACCCGGGGGCATTGAATTCCCCGTGATATTTTAAAACCCTTTAAAAAAAACCCCCAAATTTTAAAAAAAAAAAAAACATTTTAAAAAATTTGGGGTTTTTTTTTAGATCCCGGGAAAAACCCGCTATAACAAACTACTGACATGGGGGAAAAAATTTTTTAGCTTTAAAGTGTGGGGTTTAAATTTTGGGGCAACAGTTAGCTAAGAACTTGCTACCAAAAAGTGAACCTAGAACCCTTAAAAGTGTTAAAAGGGGCCAAATTTTAAAAAAAGAATCATTAGAAACAAGATGAGGCAAAGGGGAAAAGGGGATTTAAAAAAACAAATGGGGCCCCACGCTGTACAACCACCAACAATATCCACCCCCCCCCCAAAATCCCCCCCAGTTTGGGGTATAAAAAATTTTAAACAATAAATTTTATTAGTGAACCGGGGTTCCCCAATTTTAAAAAAAGGGTTTTTGGAACCCAAAAAAAAAAAGTTGGTAGGCGGGGGGTTGGGATTACACCCAACACCTAAAAAATCCCTCCCCGGTTTCATAAGCCCCTAAGAGAAAAATTTTAAAAAAAAAGAAAAGGGGAAAAAAAGAAAAGAAAAACGCTTTTTTTTTAAAATTTTTCTTTTCTAAAGAAATTTTTAAAATTTGGGGGGTAAATTAAACTATAAAAACCAAATTTTTAAACTAAATGTTAAACAGGGGGTAACAATGGGCCTATGCCTTTAATTGAAGCTATTAAAAAAAAAAAATGAATTTTTAAATTTCTTATGGGAAAAAAAATTTTAAAAAACCCAAATTTTCTTATTTAGACCCTGGTCCTACAAGAATATAAATTATTAAAAAAAAATTTTTTTTAAAATGGGGCCCTTTTTTTAAATAAAAATGTTTCTAAATTTAAAAGAAGTTGTTTTAAAAAAAATTTTTCCCCCAAATAAAAAACTGAAAAAAATTGTTTTGGGTTACTGGTTAAAGGGGCTAAGATAAAAAAAATTTTCCTTTTAATTTTTGGGGAAAAAAGGGAAAAAAAAATTTTTTTTTTTTGGATTTTTTTAAAATTTTTGGGTTTTTTTTTTTTTAGGAAACCCTTTTAAAAAAAAAATTTATTTTAAACCCCCTAAATTTTTAAGGAATCTTGAGGGATTTTCCCCTTTTTTTTTAAATTTCAATTGAAAGGGAAAAAAATAACAAAATTTTCGGGGAAAAAAAGCCTTTTTAACATAAAAATTTTAAAAAAAAATTTTGGGGTTTTAAAAAAAAGGGTTTCCCCCCAAGAGCTGAGGCGGGGGGAAAAAAAACCTTAAAAAAGGGAGTTTCCAAATGTTTTTTACCCCCAAAAATTAGGAGGGGCCCCCAGTTTTTTAATTTAAAATTTTAAATTTTAAATGACCCCAAACCTGAAAATATTTTTGGCCTTATTTTATGAGCCCCCCCTGAAAAAAAAGAAAGAAAACAAAATACAGGGTTTTGGGGGTTTTTTCCAAGGAAAAATTTTAACCCATTTTTAAAATTTAGCCTAAATTTTTTTTTCCACCCTTTTTTAAAAAACCCAAAAAAAAACAGACTTGTAGCAATTACACAAAATTTTTTAAAAATTTTCCCCAAAGGGAATTTCCCTTTTGGGGGTTTTAAAAAAAAAACTTTTAATCAACATCCTTGGGTGGAGCAAAAAATTTTTTTTAGTAATAGATTAAAAGAAGAAAAGGGGGTTTTTTTTAAAACCTTTTAAACCAAAATTAAAACACCTGAAAATTTTCCAAAACCCCTTTCCTCTTTTTTGACAAAAATTTTGGGACCCCCCAAAAAAAAAAATTTTAAAAGATCCCCTTTTGGGTTTTTAAATTTTGGAAGGGGCTGAAAGGGGCCCCCCTTTTTGGAAAAAATTTAAAAACATATAAAATTTTAAAAAATTTTTTGATCAATTTTTGTGATGATATTTAGTGAAAATTTTAAAGCCCCCTTTAAATTTCCCCTTTTTAATTTTCTATTGGAAAAAAATTTTTAATAGACTAAGCCAAAAAATGGCTAAGGGGAAAACCCAGAAAAGCAAAAGGTTTTTTTTTTTTAGGAAAGTTTTCCTTTTTTGGGGGGAAAAATTTAAAAAAAATAAAAAAGTTTTCCTTTTTAGACCCCCAGCGAAAAAAGGGAAAATATAAGAAAATTTTGGTTTTGCCCCCTAAGAAAGCCCAAACAAGGTTTTTCACATTTTTTTGGGGTATGAAACAAATTTTTTTTTTTCTAAATTTTAAAAAAATTATCCCAAAATTTGAAAATTTTTTAAAATTTTTTTTAAAGGAAAAACGCTAAATTTAAAAATTTGGGGAAAAATTTAAAAGTCAAGTTTCCCCCTTTTTTTTAAAGGGGTTTAAAAAAAAAACTAAAAAATCCTCCCTGTACTCCCCGTTACCCCCGGGGAAATTTTTTAAAACAATTTGTAGTAATGACAGAGGCTAGGGGAATTTTGCCGCAGGGGGGTTTTTTTTAAAATTTTAAAAAGGAAAACGCCCCCAAATATGAATTAATGCCGATAGACTTTTACTCCAGGGAAATTTTTAAAATAAATGCCGAATTAAAATATAAAATTATTTACAAAAAAAAAGCTTTGGGGGTGCACAATTTGCATAAAAAAAAAGGCATGATTTTTTTTGAAAGTTAAAACCTTTAAAATTAATTACAAAAAAACCCAAGGGGCCTTTTAATCCGAGGGGTTCCCCCCAAACACAAAAAGAAATTAAAGAAACTTCCCCGGGGTGGGGCGTGGGGAAAAAAATTTTTTCCATTTTAAAAAGGGGGGAAAATTTTTTTTAAAAGGGGCTCCCCCGGGGGAAAAGGGGCATGGCCCGACCCCGGGGCCCCCGTAGTTTGAAAGCGGGCCCGGGGGGTTCCCCCTAAACCAAACGCCCAGTGCCCCCCCTGAACTTCTAGCCCCGGGAGAAAAAAAAACAAAAAATTTCCTTCTGCATTCAGACCCTCCCGGGGAAAAGGGAAAAATGTAAACAAACATCCAACGAAAAGGGCCCAAAATACAGATTAAAAAAATTTTTAAAAAACAAGGATAATTTGGGGGTTTGGGGGGTTTTTAAAAAAAATTTGGGGGATTAAGGGGCGGGGGGGAAAATTCCCCCCTTCAAGAAAAAGGGGAAAATCACCATCGTCAATCTGTAAAAAGTAATTTTGAAATTTTAAATTTTTATTTAAATTTTTAAAAAAAAAAAAAAATTTTACTTTTTATGTAAAAAAGGGGGAATTTAAAAAAGAAAAGGGGGGAATTTTTGGGGCCCTGAAAATTTTTGGGGGGGTTTTTTTTTTTGGGGGTTTTTTTCCCTTTTATAGGTTTTTTGGGGGGGGGGGAAGGGGGGTTTTATTTAGGTTTTTGGTTAATTTTTGGGGTTTTTTAAAGGGGGGTTTTGTTTAGAAGGAAAAAAAAAAGAAATTTTTTAATTTTTTTTTTTAAAAAGGGGAAAAAATTAAAAGAAAATTTTTAAAAGGTTGGGGGGAAATTTTAAAAATTGGGGGTTGTTTTTTTGGGGGTTTTTTTTTTTTAGGGATGAAGGGGAAATTTTAAGAAAATATTTTTGTAGGTTTTAAAAGATCCGTTAAATTTTATGGAAAAATTTTTTGAGGGTTTTTTTTGGGAAGTGCTGTTTTTTTTAAAAAATTTTTTTTAAAATTTTTTTTAAAAAAATTTTTAAAATTTTTGGGGGTAAAAAATTTGCCGCTTTTTTTTAATTTTTTATTGGTTTTTTAAGAAATTTTTTTTTAAAAATTTAAAATTTTATTGAAATTTTTTTGGTTGGGGGTTTTGGGGAATTTTAATTTTTAAAAGGTTTTAAAAATTTTCCCTTTTTAGGTGGGGTTTATAAATTTGTAAATTTAAAGGGGAAAAATTTTGTTTTTAGTTTTTTTTTTAATACAATTAAGTTTAAAAACAGGGTTTTTTTAAAGGAAGGTTTTTTGGTTTTGTTAATTTTTTTTTTTAAAAAAAATTTTGGGGGTTTTTTTTTTTGGGGGGAAGTTGGATTTTTGGTGGGAATTTTTTAAAAGGGGAAATTTTTTTGTTTTTTATTGGGTTTTTTTTTAATGAAAAGGGAAAATTGTGTTTTTTGGGAAAAAATTTTAGGAAAATTTTTAAAAATTTTAATGAGTTTTTTTAAATTTTGGTAAAAAATTATTGGGAAAAAAGTTAGGTTTTGGGGGGGGAAAATTTTGGGGGGAATTTATGTTTTTTTTTTTTTTTTTTTGGGTTTGTGGGGGGTAAAATTAGGGGGGGGGAAAATTTTTTGGGAAAGGGGGGGGTTTTAAAAAGGGGGTTTTTTTGGGGGGAATTAAAAGGTTAAATTAAGGGGGGGGGGGGGGGGAAAAGGGGGGGTTTGGGGGGGTTTTAAGTTAAAATTTAAACACTTGTGAAATTTTTTTAAAAAGATTTTAAAAATTTCCAGGAAGGTTAAAATTTTTTGGGAAAAATTTTAAACGGGTGTTTTAAAAATTTTAAAATAAAATAAAGAAAAACGAATTTGTTAAATTAACTTTGTAAAAAAGAAATAAAGATAGTTTTTTAAATTTTCCTCCTTTTTTTGAAAATAAAGGAAAAAAAAACATGAAAAATTTTGGGTCTGCTTTTGTAAGGTTTTTTGGGGGAAAATACAGAAGGTTTTGAAGGTTTTTAAAAAATTTTGAAAGTGTTATAAAAAAATGTAGATTAAGAAATATATGATATTGTTTTAAAAAAAATTTTTTTAAAAGGGGGTAAATGTAATATTAAAAAAGAAACGTAAAGGACTTCCCCTCGGTGGGGGATTTAAAAATTCCCCATCCTTTTTCCGAAATAAATTTTTGGGGAAAACTTTTTTTGAATCTCAGGGTTATTTAACGACAAAACCCAAAAAAAAAAACACTGGTTTTGGAATGCAAAAAAAAAAAATTGGAAAACGGCACCAATCTAACAAAACACAAACTATTTTTATTCACAATTTAAATTTTCCCCCTTTTAAAAAACCCCTTTTAAATTTCGGGGGCAACGTCCCACCCCAAAAAGGAAAAATAAGTTTTCCCGAAAAGCAATATTTTATTTTTGGTCCCCAAACCCCCGAATCAAAAAAAAAAAATTCAGCCCCCCGGTTTTAAAAACCTCTTTTGGTAAGGCTTTTTAAAGGGGATTTCATAAAAAAAACTCAAAAAACCCCCGTGCTAAGGTTTTTTTTTTATGAAAGAAAAAATTGAATTTGTGGTACTAAAAAAAAAGGTTGAATTAATTTGTTTTTTTAAAAGGAAAAAATTTTTTTTTTTTTTTTTTTTTTGTTTTAAAAAAAAATTTTTTTTTTTTTTTTTTTTTTAAGGGGAAAAAATTTTTAAGTTGTGAAATCAAACAGAGGGGGACCCCCTTGTCCCGTTAGTTGTTCCATTTTAAAAAAAGCCAAACATTTAAAAACCCCCAAATTTTCCCCCCAATTAAAATTTAAAAAGGTATTTTTTAATCCAATGTTCCTGAACTAAATTTTAAAGGGGCGGACTAACTACCTTTTGGGGCATGCATAGGGGGAATATTTTATATTTAAACTCAGTAGCCCCCCAACTACTTTTACCGATTTTTTACCCCCGCGCGCTATGTCCGTAAGTAAAATTTAAAATTTTCGTACTTTTTAATTTTAAAACCCTTTGTTTTTCCAAAAAAAAAAAAAATTTAATGAAACCCCAAAAGGGGAAAATTTTTTAAAAAAAATTTTAAAATAATTTAAAAACCCCTTAAAAAGGGTCTTTTAAATTTTCTTGATTTAAATGGATACAAGTTGGGGACTGGGGTTCCCCCTTTGCTGACGAGCAGGGGTTTTGAAAAGTTTTTGCCCCCAAATTTAAAGGGGGAAAAACCCCCGGGGGAAATTTTTTTTAGGCGAGCTCACTTATTTTTTTGAGTAAGGGGGTACCATTTTTTAAAACTTCTATTTTCCCCTTCTAGAAATTCCCGGGGCTAGAAAAAACCCCCTTTTTTAGACAAACAGCTTAAAAAGGGGCTCGTGCCAAGAGGGGCCCAAAAACCCGGGGGTTTTGTTTTTACATTTTCCCCAAAGGGAAATTTAAAAACTTATTTTTTTAAAGTAAAAATCGTAGCTTAACCCCCCAAAAAACTTTTGGAAATTTTTTGGGGGCCCCCCTATCGGGGTTTTTCATTTTTGGGGTTTTTTTATTCTAAAATGGCACAACGGGGGCATTCCCCAAAACATTTAATTTACCAACTATAAGGGGGGCTTGTAAGTTTAAATTTTAAATTTTTAAAATTTAACTTATAAAAAAAAATTTCCCCAATTTTCCCGGGGAAAATTTAAAATTTCTACGACCCCGGAATTTACCACCCTCTTGGTTATCGGGATTCGGAACATTTGGGGGCAAGGGAAATGGGGGATTTAAATTTTTAGGGACAAAAACCCAAAAAAATTTGGTCAGGGAATCCTTATAAGAAAAACCCAAAAAAATCCCATTTTTTTAAAAAATTTTTTCTTTTTCAAAAACCATTCAGGGGCGTTTACACATGGAAACCCCAAAGGGTTTTTTCCCTTTTTGGGAAAAAAATGGCGTATTAGTAATAAAAATTTTTTTTTGGTAAACCCAAAAAACCAAAGGGAAAAATTAAAAATATAAACCCTTTATTTCAAAAAATTTTAAATTTAAAAAAAAAAAATTTTTCTATGTTTGGGGCCCGAATCGAAAGCCCTCTCAAAAAATTTTTTTATCAATCGTACAGTTATTTAGTTGTTTTTTTTTATAATACATTTTTTTAAAACCCCCCTTACCATTACTGGTTAAAAATAAGTTTCATCCGATGTTCTTGGAACAAAATTCCCCTTAAAAGGGGGAATAACCGAATTGGCACGCGAATTAAATTTTATCCTGAAAATTTTTACTGCCGTTACTGCTGCCGATAACATCTCGCGCGCCTTGTCCGTAATAAAATTTATATTTTTCGTATTATAAATTAAACCCCTTCATGCAGACACCTAATTTTTTAATTTAAAAATAAAAAAAAAAATTTTTTAAAAAATAAAGTAACTTACCTTTTTGGGTTTTTTTTTTTTTTTGGCAAAAAAATATTTTTTAAAAAATTTTGGGGGGAAAATCCTTTTTACGAGACCCCGGTTTTTTTTTTTAAAAAGAAGTTTCTCGATAAATGGCAAATACATCCCTTTTTTTTTTTTTTAGGCAGTTTTTAACCCGGGGTCTCTAATTTTTACTTCGAATCTCTGTTTTTTTTGATTTTAAATTTTGAGTTTCGAAAATTCCCCCTCTACTAATCTTCACTTTTTTCCGACTACAGCTGCAAAAAAAGAGCCAAGATGCGACGCCCGCGCGTTGGGGAAAATTTTTCGTGAAGGGAAGTTATTTTAAAAATTTTTTTAAATAATTTTTTTAAAGGGTTTTGTAACAAAAAACCCCAAAAACATTGGGGGGAAAACCAAATTTTAACCCCCCAAACCCTTAAATTTATTTTTTTTTATTATCCCCTTTATTTTTTTTAGCAACGGGGGACAAAACTATATTTTTTTTTTCAAAAATAGAATTTTGGGGGGTTTTATGGGTTTTTTGCCAAAAAATTTAAAAAAATTTTAAATTTTAAAAAAAGAAAATCAGGGGGTTCCCCCACTTGGGGCGTCAGCGGTAAAAAAACCCCATGGGGGTTTTTTCCATTCGGTACAAATCTATAAACTGCATTGCCCAAAAGGGGTCCCCCCTTTTTCAACAAAATTTATTTAAAATTTTTTAGTATTTAGTCCCCTTTAACCGTTTTTTGAACTGTAAAATTAATTTTTTTTAAAGGTCAGTATTTTCCCCCAAAAAAACTTAAACTTATCAACAATTTTAAATTATTAACAATATATCACTCAAGCAGTACATAAATAAAACTAAAAAAATTTTTTTGGGGGGAATTCCCCCCCACACTGACAACGGGTAAAAAACAAAAAAAATCATATTTTGGGGGGGGCGTAGCGTCTTTTTTTTTTATTATTTAAAAATGCAAAACCCCCAATCAAATAATTTTTTCTTTTTCCCCAAACCAGATTGCTTTATATAAATACTCTTTTTTTTTTTAAAAAACGGGGGGAAAAAAAAAAAAAAAATTAACCAACATAAATAATATTAAAAAAAAATCCGTGTTTTCTAAAAGAAACAACATTAAAAAATTTTTTTCAGTATTTTTTTCGTCTTCCAAAACCCCCGTTTTTCTGTATTAATTTTCTTAAAGGTCGGGGGCCTTTTAACTATCTAAAAATAATATTTAAAAAAAAATCCCCCAAAAATCAGAAAATAGGCCCTTGAAAAAACTTTTCCCCGGGGGAAATTTAAATTTCCCCAAAAAAAATCGCTTTAAAAAAACCCAAAAGCAACCGGGCCCCCCCCCTTCCCCTTTTAAAATTTATATTTTTTTTAAATTGTAACCCGAGGAATCCAAAAACAGTTTTTTTTTTTAATCTCAACGGATTTTTTTGAGGTATAAAACCCATTTTCTAGCGTAAAAAAAAGCGCGTACTACTCAAAAAATTTAAAACATCAAAAATATTTAAAAAAAAAAACTCTTTTTAAAAAATTTTTTTTGCATAAAATTCCCGGGGTCACATTTAGAAATTTCCAGATCATGTGTAAAAAGTAAAATAGGTCTGGGGGGGGGGAGATAGCAGCCCCACGTGACGTAAACCGAAGTATAAAAAAATTTTTCCCCCCAAACCCCCTAAGGGAGGGGGGAATTTTTTGGGGGGGAAAAGGGGTTTTTGACCTGCCCAAAAAGGGGGGGCCCTAGTTTAAACCCCCTAATGCCCCCAACCTGGGTGCCAAAACAGGTGTCACTGCAGCCATTGCTGGTTTTTGGGTTTTTGTAACCCCCGGTGGATTCACGGCAACCCGGGGTTTTTAAAAAAAAGGGGTCCCCCCTTTCCCCCCCCAAAATTGGTCCATTTGAGGTTTTTTAAAAATAACATTTTAAAAAAAAAAAGGGAAAAATTTTAGGGGGGCAAAAAAAAAATTTTTCGCCCCGGGGGTACTTTTTTTTTTTTAAAAATTCCCCCCCAATCCTAAAACAATCCGGGGGAAAAGGGTAGTGGTTTTTTTTTTTTAAAAAACCCCCCCTGACCGAACAAGCATATTGTTACTTACTTTTTTTCTGTTTTTTTTTTAGTAAACGTTTTTTTCTATAGCAAAAAAAATTTTTTTAATTTGTAAATTATGAAGAAATCCCGGGCATGGACAAACTGGCCCCCTCGCTTGGTTTGGCCAAAAAAAATTTTAAAATTTTTTTTGTAAAATTAAAAAAAAAATAATTTTTTTATCGATTTATTTTTTAACAAATTCCTGCAAAGACGAGCTTTTGGGGGGTCACGGTGCGGCAACATAAAAATTTTTTTTTAAAACAAATTTTTAATTTTTAAATTTTTTATTCTAAACCCTCTGTTAACATCTGTACAAAGTATTTCACAAAAAAAAACCACCAAAATGCTTATTTTAAAAAAAATTCCCCCCCCCCCCCGAGGGGCCCCCAAAATGGAAAATCATTTAAAAAAATTTTAAAAAACGTTTCTTCTTTTTCGCACTGGGGAAAAGGGGGTTTTTTAAAAATTTTTTAACCCCCTTTGGGGGGGGTCGTTTAACCCCAAACTGAATGCTTAAAATAATTAAAATCTATAAATCGCCCCAAAAAAACGTTACCTGCGTTACGGTTCTTCCCCCCTTTTGAAATTTTTCCTTTCCAAAAGCTCAATTTTAAAAAACTGTAACCTAAAGAATATTTTCTAACGGAAAACCCCAAAAAGGTTTTAAATAAAAGAAGGTAAAATTTGGGTTTTGGGGCAATGCCCCCAAAAAGGGGTAAAACCCAAAAAAAAAAAGTGGCTGGCAAGATGTACGGGAAAGGACCCCCGTTCCATTTTAAAAAAAAAATCCCTTTAAAGGGCTTTTTTAAAACCAAAGACGAGGATTGAATCCCCATCCTCAAAAAATTTTTGGGTTCTATTTTGTAACGTTTTTCTATGCCGAACCCCCTATTTTTTCAGTTTTTAAAATTTTTTTTTACAAGCTCAAGGGGGGTTTTAGACGTTATTGTTGATTTCCCCACAAACCCAAAAATTTCCCCCCACAAGATTGGTTCCATTCTCCAATTTCTAAAAAATTTAATTTTTTTTTTCCTTTAAATTTTTTAGCTTTACAAAAGTTTTTTGTTTTGCCCTTTTTAAACATAACCATACCAAAAACCCTAGCCAACCCCCCCCTATTATTTTTTAAAAAAAAGGGGTAGGGAAACCCCTATCAAGATTTTTGTAAAGCAAACGTTTTTAAAACAATCAAAAATCACCTGGAAAAAATTTTCCCCTTTTAACGAATAAACTAAAAAAGTTTAAAAAAGAACAAAAATTTTTAAAAAATAACAAAAAAAACCCAAAATTTTTGAAAAAGGGCACCCAAAAAAATATTTCAGATCAAACTCAAAAGGCGTCTGTCTGTCCTGTAAAAAAAAAACTTTTTGGTGGGGGAACCCCTTTTTTTCCAAAAAATTTTCTGTAAAATACTATTATCTAGTTTGGAATGTTTACGGAAAGTTAAAAAAATTTTTAAAAAAAAAATGAAACTTTTTTTTTTTAACCAAAATCAAAACTGCCTGATGAGCACGGATTGATTTTAAACGTTGGGAGACATTTGCCTGAGTAATGCTCTTTTCCCCCCCCCTTTGGGGCCCCTTCCCCCCCCCTTTTTTCCCCCAAAACCCTTTTTTTATGACAAAGAGTTTTTTAAAAAAAAAAATTTTTTTGTTTTTTTTCTTAGTTTTTTTTTTTAAAGGAAAAAATTTTTTTAAGAACCCTGGGCTGCATTTTTTTTTTTTAAGGAAATAAAAATTCAAGGAAAAATTTTCCCAAAATTTTCCAGTGGGGGGGAAAAAAGAATGTAAACATAAACAAAAAAGTGTAGTTGACAGGGGTTTTTTTAAAAAAAAAATTTGCCTTTTAAATTTAAATTGCCCCCTTTTTTTTTTGATATTTGGGGCTTTTGTGAAATGTACGTGAATTTTATAATTTTGGGGGGTTTTAAAAAAACGCAATAGGGGTTTTCCAACCCCAAAAAGTCAAAAAATAACTAACCTGGACAAAGTGGTTTTTTTTTTTTTTTGAAAAGGCCCCCTTTTTTCAAAACCCTGAATTCCCCATTAACTTTTGCGCGCGCATGATTTTGGGGTCCGAAAAAAAATAAAGGCAAAAGTTTTAATAAAAATTTTTGGGGGGGATGGTTCCCCTTTTTAAAAAGTTAAAAATTTTTGGGGTTTTTTCCCAAAAACAGGCCCCCACTCTAATTATTCGTCATTGAAATGGCATTCCCCCAAAAAAGTTGGGCTGTATCATGTGGGGGGAGCTCCCCCTCCCCCTACCGGCATTTTAGAAGATATTCTAAGAAAATGAAAAATCTAGCAACCAAACCGACATCGGGGGGGGGGGCCCCTTTTTAAAAAGACTTTTCTTCCCGAAAAACCCTCGAAGGTCATGGGGGAAAATTTTTTGTCACGTCCCATTAAAAAGGGGGAAATCGATGTCCCCAAAAAACTACTTGAAGATGCCCCCAAAAAAGGAAACAAAACTCCCCCCGGGTCTGTTTTATGAAAAATTCTTTTCCCGATGGGGGGGTCGCACGCTGGGGGGAAACCAACATTATTTTTTTCAAATGCTCCTGAAGGCCAAAGCCCCCCGGGGGGTCCCGGGGGAAGAAGGCTTTTCGATTTGGAACTAATTTTTAAAAAAATTTTTACGGCCGCTTTTAAAAACTCTATAGACAAATTTTCTTTCTATCGGATTGGGTAATCCCTCTGAAAGCATCCCCGTCCCATCAAACTCCAAAAATTTTTTACGGGGCCCCCCCCAAGCAAGAAAAATTTTTTCAAAAAAATTTTTTTCTGACGGGTTTCAAGAATCTATCCTTTTTTTTTTGGGAGGGTCCCCTATTTTTCCCCCCCATAGGACACCCCCAAAAAAAGGAAGTAAAATTTTTTGGGGGTCCTCCAAACCCCCCAAACCCGAACTGAAAAAAAGGGGAAAATTTTAAACCCCCCCCCAAGTACAAAATGGTAAAACCCACACATTGTTAAAAATCAAAAAAAATTTCCCTTTCCCAAAGGGGGAAAATAAAACCCCCACATCTACTAAAAAAAAAAAGTCAATGGGGGGAGGGGGAAACTTACTGAAAAATTCCCCCCCCAAACGGAAAAACTTTCATGCAAAAAAAATTTTTTGGGGGTCACTGAAACTAACCTTACACTGAACATATGCACAAAATAAAACTTGGGGGTTTCTTAACCACCGGGTTTGGGGTTTGGGGGAAAAAAAGAATTTTCCCAAAACCCAAAAGAAAAGGAAAAGGGGAAAAGGGGGGGTTTTTTGGTTGCTATATCACAAAAAAATAAAGTGTTTAAAAGGGGGGGGTTCCCACAAAAATCCTTTGGAAGCTTTTTTTTTTTTCCCAAACCATCTGTCCCCCCGGGGGGGAAAAAAAGCTTCTAGGGGGCATATTTTTTTCCACCCAACAAATCAGCTGCGTTTTTCATTACCCTTTTTGGTGCCTTGAAGAGATTATTAACTCCGGGGTTTTTACAACATTATTTTCATGGGGGGTTTTTTAAACCCCCCGAACATGGACGGGGTCTCCTCAAATGTGAATGGCTTTGGGAAAACCCTCCCCAAAAACCCTTTCGAAATATGGCGACCATGCTTAAACCCCTTACGCAAATAAACTGTGTTCCTAATCGCAGGGGGGTAAAAACTCGCCCCCTTTTTTTTTTCTCTTATCAAGAAACCCCACCTGTCGTGATCCTATCCAGTACTTCCGAGGACGACCATAAAACCTTTTCACTGCCCCTTTAAAAAAAGGGGCACTCCCAAAATTTTGCCCTTTTCCAAATGTCACTTACCAAAACAATTGAGCGCTGTGACAAGGGAAAAGGGCCCGAAAAAGCTACACCCCCTTTAAATGGGAAATCGTAAAACCGGGGCCCCTGAAGACTTTTAAAGGGGAGCTTTCAAGGGGGTTTTTTTACCCCCAAAAAAAGGGGAGTGTTTTTTAAAAGGGGCCCCCATCACAAAGCCGGTTGGGTCAGCCCCTTTTCCCGAAAGGGTTTTCCAAAGGGCTAAATTTTATTTTTCCATTAAAAAAAAAAGGGGCCTAAAATAAACGGTATAAAACTTCTTTATCCCCCTTTTAGTTAAAAATGGGTTTTTGCCAAAAATTAGAGCACAATGCAAGACCCTATCAAAAACCCTTTTTTTCCCCCAAAACCTAAACCCAAAGGGCATATCTTAATCAATTAAAACACAAAGGCTTTCTGGAGTTATCTGAAGAAAGTAAAAAACACCTGCACTGCGGGCTAAAAACCATGCAAAACCTTTTTTTGGGCCCCACGTCCCCAAAAAAATAACGTCCAAAACAAATTTAAAAATTTTTGGGGGGGCCCCTTTTTTTTTTTATGTATTTTTTTTTATGATAACACATAACAAAAGGAATTCTCCCCAAAATTTTTTTTCCCAAGACATAATATCCCCTGCCACTTTTTTAAAAACCCAGGGAAAAAAATTTAAGGGGGTCAACATCCGACGTCACCAAGGGCCCCCCTTCAGGGCTCAATTTTTCCCCCCTCCGTAATAAAAAAATGCCGGGGGAAAATGCTTTGTTCAACCCCCCCTCACAAATTTTTTACAAAAAAATTTTCCCCCCCTGCGGAGTTTTAACCCCCCGATGTTCAAAATAGGTCATTAGTGCCCAAATTTTTCCCCAAAAAAAACTTTTTTCCCCTGAAAAAAAGAAATTATAGAAAACCCCCCAAAAAAAATTTCCCCCAAAAATTTGGGAAAGGAAAATTTTTTAAAAAATTGTCCTGAATAAGATTTTTTTTTCCCAAATCAAAATATGCCCCCCCTCCAATCACAAAGGGGGTTTTCCCCCCCAAAAAAACAACAACCACTAACCTCGTAAAAATTTTTAAAAAAAAATCATAGAGGCTTTTTTTTCAAAAAAAGCAGGTGGACTCAATAAGCTTTTGGGGGTTTTCCAAAAAGGGGGTTTTTTAGGGGGGTGCTACTCCATCTTTTTTTTCCCCAAAACGGGGGGTTTTTGGGTTTTTTCCCCCACCTCTTCCTACTGCTTGACAGTTACCTCTTTTGGGGGCAATTTTTTTAGGTTAAAAATACAAGAAAACCTTTTCCCACAAAACCCTTTCCCCCCCTTTTCCCCGGCGTCCCACAGGGGGTTTTTACCTAGGGGGCCCCCCCCCAAAAATTTTTTAAACCCCCCCCCCATTAATGATGCGTTTTTAAAAACCCCCAAATTTCAACCACCGCTCTTTTTTTGACGATATAAAATTATAATGAAGAATTTTTTACCGGGCCATTTAAGCGGCCCCTGCTGCCCGAAGGGGGTCAACTTGGGGTTTTCCCCCCGGTGTAGTACGAACAAAATGTCCCCTTTCAAAAACCCCAAATGCACCTCTATTACTTTTCCCTCACAAAACCCCCAAAACCCCCCCCATATATTATTTAAAATTTTTTTTACGGATAAACCATTGGGGGGGGGGGTGAAACCAAGGATTTTGGGGGTTTTTTTTTACCACCAATTAAAGTTGGGAGCAAAACGTTAAGACCCCCCTTCAGCAGAGCCCTCAAAAAATTTTTGGTCTTCTCTTCAAGTTTCTAAGCCTTTTTTCCGACCTGCGCGTCTTTTTTTGGGCGCTGTAAAGGGGGGCTTGATAAAAAACCACACCTTTAATATTGTTTTCCCTGGTGTGGGCCCCTTCCCCCCTTGTACTTGAGGGAAGCATTGGAGGGTGCAGAGGAGGTTTCCTGAACTTGCGGGAAATGGGGGGCCCCTTTGGGGTTTAGGAACGGGAAAAAGTCCCAGTACAAGAGATTTCGGGGGGCTTTTTTTTTTTTTTTTTTTTAAAAAAAAACTTTCTTTCACCTTGAAACAAGACGCTTAAAAACCTGACGTTCTCTTTTTTTACAAGTTTTGGGTTTAAAGGGAAACACCCCAAATTTGGGAAAACCCTTTTTAACAGAAAAAAAATTTCCAAATTCCCCCTGGCACAAGACTAGAGCCCCCTTTTTAAAAGAGTTTTCCGGGGAAAAAATTCCTATGCAGCCAACAGCCTTGATTAGGATGCAGAGATTTGGGGGTGTTTTGGGGTCCCCGAACACAGGACTTTTTCGGGGGCTTCCTTGGCTTCCTTCAAAGAGCCCCCATGTGTTTTTTCCCCCGTGTTTTACCTTTCAACTATGAATTTCAAAAAAACACGCGGCACAAACGCGGAGGGGGCACCCACACTGTTTTTTTTGGTTTTTTTTTTTTGTGGGGGGCCTTTTTGGGGACCATCCCCTTTTTAAATCCCCCTTTTTCCCCCGGATTTTTTTTTTTTTTAGTTTTGAATTTTGTCTTTGGGTTTTCTTTTTACTATAATTATAAATTATTATGCTGGGGTTTTTTAAGGGTTTTTATTCTTTGGGGGAAAAAAAAAAAAAAATTTAAAAATTAAAAAAAGGGACCCCAAAATTACTATTTGGGGCCCCTTTTTTTTTTTTCCCCAAAAAAATATGCTGAATTTTAAAACCAAAATTTCACCCCCTTTTTCCGTGGGGCATAGTTTTTTTTCCCAAAAAGTCTTTTTTTTAAAAAATAAAAAAAAAAATTTTTTTTTTAAGGGGGGTTTTATTTAGAATGGATGTTTTTAAAAAGGGTAACAGGATTTTGGGGTTTTTCCATTTTTTAAAAATTTTACCCCAAAGAATAACACTTCGTTTCGGGGGTTTTTTTAA
The DNA here is from genome assembly GCF_021130785.1 of Homalodisca vitripennis. NCBI lineage: Eukaryota > Metazoa > Arthropoda > Insecta > Hemiptera > Cicadellidae > Homalodisca > Homalodisca vitripennis. The sequence continues at coordinate 52,436 of NW_025778176.1, forward strand.
AAAATACCCCCCCCTTTTTTTGTGTAAAAATTCCTGAACTTTAAAAAAAAAAAAACAATTCGGGGGGTGAACCCTTATGAAGGAGATCCAATCCGGTCGCAGATTTTTTAATTTAAAATATTAAAAATTTTAAATTTAAAAAGCTTTAAAAAAAATGTAAACCAAATTTTTTTAAAAAAAATTTTGGGAAAAAAATTTGGGGTTTTAAAAGGTGTGAAATTTTTTTTTTCAGTAGAATTTATAAACTTAAGGCATTTTTCCCCGAATAAACTTTTTTTCATAAGATCAAAAAACGAAAAAATTTCCCCCACTTTTCCCCAAACTCCCCAAAATTTTTTAAAAAAATTTTTAAATTTCGCAATTACATTCATTTTTTTAAAAAGAACCCCCGGGAGGGAAAACATCAATTACACCAAAAAAATTTTGTCTGCGGTAACAAAGGGTTTTTTTTTTTAAAAAAAAAGCAGCTGCAAGTTCTTAAAAAAATAAAAAATTTTTTTTCTTCATTGCCGGGGAAAATTTGTAGCTTTGCAAAATCTTCAAGGATACGTTTTTCCGCTTTTTTTTTTTACGTACTGTGTGGGGGAAAAAATCCCGCAAAGAAATACCCATCACGTTTAAAAAAATCAATTAACTGCATTGTTCAAAAGTGTTTTCTATAGAAAAAAAAAAATTTTTAATTAAAATTTTTTTATTTCGTCCCCCTTTTTAAACCGGGGGGTTTTTTTTTTATTAAATTTTTTTTTAAAAGGGGGGGGGATCCTAAAATAACATTAAAAGTATTTACAATAAAAAATTTTTTTAAAAACCCCCCCAAATCAGCACATTGTCACTTGAAAAAAGATTCGATACAAAATTTTTTAACACTTACAAGACAAAAAAACCAAAAAACTTTCGGGGTTTTTGTCCCCCTTTAAAATTTTTTTTTTTAAATTGTAACCGAGAAACAAAAAAAGTTTTTTTTAATCTTTAACCAATTTTTTTTTTTTTTTAAAAAAACCCCCTTTTTTTAGCGTAAAAAAACGCGGGGGATTTAAAATTTTTAAAAAAAAAAATAAATTTTTAAAAAAAAAACGCTGTTTTTAAAGTAAAATTTTTTCCAAAAAAGTTCCCTAATTCACAATGAAAAATTTTTACGGATCTTTTCGGTAGATGTTTTTTTTGCCTGCGGGGGGGAAAAACAGCAAACGTGACCTAAACCGAGATATTCTAATTCTCCAACCTAATAAAAAGGGAAGGGGGGGGGTTTAAAGGTAAAAGGGTGACAACCTTTTCCCAAGGACTGGCCCTAGTACCATGTAATGCCCCCCCCTGGGTTTTTCCCCTAACAGTGTCAATGCAGCCATTGCTGTTGGTTTTTATAACAGTGGTGAAAAGCACGGCAACTGTTTTAAACACAGGCCCCTCCCCCCTCCCTGCCCCCAAGGGGTTTGGGCCCCCCTTTTTTTTTTTTACGGGGGCAACGTCCTTTTTAAAATTTTTTTGCGGGGGCGGAGTCACTCCCCCAAAAAAAAAGGAACGCCCGGTAACGTTTTTCGATGCCAGTCCAGTGGGTCCGCCGCACGGGAACCCCCCGGGAAAAGCAGTTTTAACCCCCGGGTCCCCCCCCACGGGATAAAAAACAGATTTTAAAAAAAGTTTATTTTTTTTAAAATTTTGGATTTCTTAGATTTTGTCCCCCTTTCAACAACACAACAATAAAAAAGGGGGGAAAAATTGTACAAACCGATATTTCAAAATGTAACCCAAAAAAAATTTTTTTTTTTAAATTTTTTAGATTGACACAAAAGGTTTGAAAAATGAGTTTAAGGGGTTTTTTCATACTAAATTTACAAAAAAATTTATAGTGTTAAGTAAAATTATTAGTTTTTTAACACTCTGCAATCAAACGTAATTCATTCATTTTTAAGAAAAAAACGCGGGATTGCAAGTCAAAACATTTAAAAAAACAAATTTAAAAAACCCCTAACCTGGGATAACCCGGCGACCAAACAAAAAAAAAAAAAAAACCCCCCCAAAAAAACCCCGCGCGGAATTTAACTGTGTTTTTGCAAGAATTTCAAATTTCCCCCAATTTTTTTAAATTTTTTTTTCAATTTTTCCATTTACAATAAAAAAATTTTTAAATTTAAAAATTTTAAATAAGGGGACAATTTTTTAGTTAAAAAAAAAAATTTTTTTTTTAAAAAAAAAAAAAATTAAAATTTGGGGGAAGTCTTATTTAATTCAATTCCTTTTTTTCCCATTTTGAAATTTTAAAATTTTATTTATAAACAAAAAAAAATTTTTTTTCCGAAAAAAAACGTTGTCACGAAAAAACTTCCCCGAAAAAACCCATTTTTAAAGGAAAAACCCAAAATTTTTTTTTTTGGGAATTTTTTTTTTAAAAGACTTTTTAAAACTTTTCCTTCTTTGGGGCATTTTTTGTGAGTTTTTTTAAAATTTTTTTTTTACTAATCATAAATTTTTGGGGTTTTTTTTAAAAAGACAACCAGTAAAAAGGATAATTTTTTTCATGAATGTTTAACGGGCCCCAAACAAGTATGATTTTTTTCACAACATATTCCCTTCACATTGGGGTTTCCCCTTTTTAAAATTTTTTTTTTAAACAAAAAATTTTTTACTAAAAAGCAATGTAAAACCGTATTAGTGTGAAAATTTTTATTTTTTCATTAGGCCATAAAAAAGGTACAAAAATACCCCCCACAAAAAAGGGGCCCAATTTCCCCTTTTTTTTAAATTTCCCTGAAAACGGGGGTAAATTTTTAACCATTGACCCCCCCCCCGTAGGTCATGGGTTTTCCAAAATCTCATTTTTTAAATGAAAACAACTTTGTTAGTATTTAGTACTGAAATGAAGATTTGAAAAAATTCGTTTTTGGCCCTTTGGGGCCCTCGATAAAAATTTTTTAAAAAAAAAATAAACAACTTTTTCCCCGAATTAAAAAACACCCCCCCTCAAAAGTAAAAAAATTTTTAAACAATTAAATAACCCCCAATTTTAATTTTGATTTTAGTTTAAAAAAATTTTTACTTATCAAAGTTCAATAGGGAAAATTTTGGGGTTTTTGGAACGTAACCAGAAAATTTTAAAACCCCTGAACCCTTTTGGGGGGAATTTTTAAGCTTCGCAGTTTTTATAATTTACTAAAATATTACATTCCAACTTTCGAAAAAATCCCAAAAAAGAACTTTAAAAAAGTTTTTTAAAAAAGGGGGGTAAAAAAGGGGAAAAAGCTGTTTTAAATAGAAGAAAAAACCCCTTTGGGGGAAATTACATAAAAAAAACCCCCTTTTTTTTCCCCTTAAAAAAATTTTTAAAACTCTATAGCCAAATTTTTAAAAAATTTAAAATAATATTAAAAATTTTTGCAATCACAACCCTAATTATACAGAACTGCTGTTTTTAAAACATTAATTAACTTTTAACTGAATACGTAAAAAATAACTACCCACACTTATTTTAATTCGTGTATGCAGAGTTATCGAGAGAGTAAAAACTCTACTGTATCCTAGATATTTGACACTTTGTACGTTTTTTCCCCTTTAAAAAGTTCCCATGTATAACAATAGTTTTTGGGGGGGATGGAAAAAATTTTTTTAAAAGGGGAAAAAAAGGGGCAGAACGCTGTGCGCCGGGTCGTATGAAATACACGCAGTTAAAAACGGCGGGGGGTTGGGGTTTTTTTGGCCCCCCGGGTTTGGGGGCCCGGGCCCCCAAAAAACCCCGGGGGAAAAAATTTTTGTTCCCCAAAGACTTTTTCCCCCCTTTGGGGTTTTTTACTTTTTTTTGTTAATGAAGTTAAAATTTTTTTTCAATTTAAAAATACCGAATCTTCCCAATTTAAAAAACACTACAACTCCCTCACAGGTGTAAAAAAACCCCCCCCCTACCTGTGTGCCCAATCAAAAAATGGGTTTTTAAAATACGGTTTGGCAAATAAAAGTTTTACTTTCCCCTTTTTGGAAAAAAATTTTTGGGGGTTTTTTTTAAAGGGGAAAAATATGCGGGGGTGGGGGAAAAACTAGATCGGATTTATTTGCAAATATGTAATATGAAAATTCCCCAAAAAATTTAAAAAATATCACAATAAAAAAAAAAGTTTGAAAACATTTTTTTTTTTTTACAATTTTGTGTGTTTTCAAAATTTTTTGAGATTTTTTGGGGCTTTTTTTTTAGCGCAAAAAAATGTTTCATATGTATTAAAATTTTTTTTATAAAGGGGAAAATCCCCAAAAAAAATAAACAAGATGGTCGTAAAGACCGTTTAAAAATTTTGAGTTAGGGAACCGTTTTCCCCTTTTTTTTTGAAACAAAAAATACTAATTTTTTTTGTAAAGAAATCGCTTGCTTTTTTTGAGGGGGTGGGAAGGGGGTTTTTTTTGGATTAAAATTTTTTAAACCAACCACTTTTTCTTTCCCCTTTTTTTTTTTCTTATAACTAATACAGGGTATGTGAAAAAAAAAAATTTTTTCCTATATCACAAAAATTTTTTTTAACAATTGTTAATATTTTCCAAAATTTTTTTGTTGTGTTACTTTGAAAAAAGGGGTTTGGGGGGAATTTTTTTTAAAAGGGGAATTTTTTTATGTGTTGGGGTTAAAAAAAGGGGGGGGTTGTGCCCCAACTCCAAGGATAGAATGCTTCACGCCAGAAAAACCCCTTTAGGCGGCCTTCCTAGCCCGGGGGAAAAAAGGGAAAATTTTGGGGCCCCGGAAGAACATTTTGGGTTTTAACCCATTAAATGTTGAAGACTTCTTTTGGAACCTTTTTTCATTTGGGGGCATAACGGAGTGAAATAACAATTTATCTTAAATAAAAATTTTTTTTTAAACCCCAAACATGTCCAATTTTTATTCCCCAATTTTTTCATTACTATTTTTATTTAAAATCATTTGTAATTAAAAAAACCATGGGGGGGGGGAAAACGGGGGGAAGTAGTGTTTTTTTTAATTGCGCCAAAAAAAATTTTTCCCAAAACATTTTTAAAAACTGTTTGGGGGCTTAAAACCCTTTTTGGGGTTTTCCCCCTTTTCCCCGCCTATCTACATTTAAAATTGGGGGCCCACCCCCCCTTTTACTTGGTCCCCCCTTGGGGAAAAATGAAGTTTTTTATTACCTCTCTCATGCAGATTGAAAAAGGCTGATGCCAGATTTTCTTCAAAAAATTTGCTAAAAATTTAAAGAAAGAATAAAAAAATTTTAAAAAAAAACTTTTTTTGAGGTCAAAGTTACAATTCGGTTTTTTTTTTTTTAGCGAAACCCTTTTTGTTAAATTTTTTAAAATTTTTTAAAAATTAAAATTTTTGTTTTCCATTTTTGAAACCAACTTTATGAGTAAAACGGGGAAAATTTTTGGGAAATTGGGGGAAAGGGGAAACGTCTAGAAAAATTTATCTGTAGAAATTAAAATTTTAAAAATAAAAATTTATTTGCACATAGGCAAGAATGAATTTTTAATAATGGTCCCTCCCGGGGGTTTTTAAAAAAAATTTTTTTTTGTATGATTGTCTGTCCCCCATCAGTCCGCTGGACATTTTTAGAATGAAAGGAAAAAAAGGATTTGGGGGCATTTGCCATCGTTTTTATGTAACAAAAAGTTAAAAGGATTAAAATCTAAAAACTTCGTCAGGGGGGGGGGTTTCTTTTAAACAAAAATACGTAAGGGGGTCAAAAAACCCCAAATTGGGGCCCCTCGTCTCACCCAAGACCCCTCCCCAAAAATCGGGGGCCCATTGCCAGACTCCACCGCTTAGGAAACCCCAAACCCCCCGCAGAATTTTTATCTTTTTTACGACATTTTTTAAAACCCCGAAAAAAAAAAAAATTTTTTAAAACGGGGGGTTTTTGATCGCATGGGGTTGTCATTCCCCAGTCCAATTTTCCTTTTTAAACCCCAAAAAAGCAGTATTTCCCCCTTTTTTTTTAAAAAGGGCCCCTTATTTTTGTTTTGTTATTTTTAAAAAAATTTTTTAAAAGGGTTTAAAAAATTTTTTTTTTGTTTTAATTTAAATTTTTTAAAACCCCTTAAAGGCCATTTTTTATCGCAAGTTCCCTTTTTTAAAAATTATTGTAATTTTTATCTTTTTAAAAAAAAATTTTAAAAATATATCGTTGATATAAAAATCGATAGAATTTTAAATTTTGGGGAATGTTTTTTTTTTTTTTAAAATTTTGGAAAAACAATTAAATTTGTTAAATTTTTTTAAAATTTTTGTTTTCCTTTTTTAAAATTTACTTGTTTTTTTATGATTTTAAAAAAGGGGTTTAAGGGGGTTTAATACTGATTGAACATTATTTGGGTTTTTTGTACAATAAAATTTTTTCTAAATTTGTCTAATGTAATGGGGTTTTTTCCCTTTAAAAGAGTTAAATAAAAAACCCCAAAAAAAAATTTTACCAAAAAAAATATTTGCTGAAGAATGGTCCCCCCCTTTTTCAAAATTTTTTTCACAAAAAAATCCCACCCAGTCTCTAGCCCCTAGGCCCCCCCAAAAAACTTTTTAAGTACCGTTTTTTTTTAGGTGAAGATGGGGGTTGGGGAAATTTTTCCCCGGGGGGAAATTTTCGCTTGAGCAACCTTTTTTTTTTTTAAAAAAAAAACCCAACTGCGATTCGCCTTAAAAGGCGATCGGGGGGAAAACGCTCAGGCTGGAAACCCCCAAAAAAATAAATGGAGACATAAAAAAGGAAAAACTCGCGCAGTCCTTTGCTCGACCAAAAGGCGGTGGGGTTTATGTTTTTTTTTAAACGGGCACACAACACAACAAAGGGGGCCCCCGGGGAAGCGTGTGGGGGTTGAAGTCGACCCTCTTGGGGGGAGAAAAGGGGGGGGGGAGAGCAGAACGATATTGCCCCCCAAATAGTCCGCTGTCCCCCCCTCGACCAGGCCCCTCCCTTGCCGCCTCGCAACGGGGGTTTTTAAACCCCCCTGAATCGAAAAAACCTTTTTTTTTTAAAAAACAAATTACGCCGCTTTTTTTGGGCTCAACCCCATCCCTTTTTTTTGAGGGGGGGTCTTTTTTTTTTTTCCCCCAAAAAGGGGGGAAAAGTTGATCAGAAATTTTTAAAAGGGGGAAAAAGGGATCTTTATCGATTTTTTTGGTTTTTAATATCTTTGAAAAATTTTTTTAAAACAAGTCTTTCCGTTTTAAAATTTTTTTTTGCAGGTTTAAAGAAAATTTTTTCAGCTGATTCAAAAATTGGAAAAGGGGGTTTTTAAAAAGGAAAAAAATTTTAGGGGCTCCTAAAAACAATCCTTTTGAGCTTTTTTTGAATTTGTTTTTATTTCAAAAAATTTGTGTTTTGAAAAAGTTCCCAAACAGAAACGAGCAGTAACAAGTTTAGATCTAATTTTCCCCCTTTTTTAAAAACCCTTTTAATTTTGGGAAAAAGAGAATTAAAAAACCCTTTTTTTCCACAAGTAACCCCTCTTGATGATATTTCGATTTTTTCTTCTTTTTGGGTTTTTTAAGTTTTTTTTGTGTTCATAAAATTTTTAAATTTTATTACGATCAATTTTACCGAAAATTTTTTTAAATCTTGACTAAATTTTGGGGGTTTTTTAAACCTTTTTAACTTTAAGTTTTTAAAAACCCCTTTTTTTCCTCTTCTTTCTAATCCCAAAACCCTAGCTTTTGCTTTTAAAATCACATTTAAACCCCCCTTTTCCCGGGCGTAGGGCCCAAAATAACGGGGCCAAAAATATTTCAACATCGCGCGTATGGCGCGGGACCGCCCATTATGCAAGCCCGGGGGAAAAGTTTGGGGGTTTTAGGGGCCCGGGGTTTTCGAACTTCTAGGGGGGTTTTTTTTTCTGTTGACAGCTGTTTCCGGCGTAACTCACGGCCACGTGCGTCTGTTGAAAAAGCAAATTTTCTAGCCAGTGTTTACTTCTCACTGAGTTCGATGGGTGAGTGTTGTTGGGGGTTAAAAAGTAATGTTTATAAAATTTTTTTTTAAAAAATGATTTTGGGGGTTGTTAAAAAATAGTATAAGTAAAATGGGGGTTTCAGGAATGTGTCTTTTTATGTAAAAAAAATTTTTCGTGTGCAAAAAGGGGGTTTTTAAAAAAAAGTGTATAGTTTTAATTTTTTTTAGCCCCCACCTCAGCTGAAAAAAAGTTTTTTTTTAAATTTTCAGACAAACAAAATTATCTTTTAGTTTTTTTAAAGAAAAGTTTTATTTTATGACTTTTACCCCGGGGGGGTTTTTATTATAAAAAAAAGGAAAACCCCAAAAGGCCCCCTTCTACAAGTGCCTTAGTGACACGCAATTGCAGTTTTAAAATGGGGCCCAGATGAAGAACTATCGGGAAAATTTAGTAGTGCCCCGTGTTTTAAGGGGAAAATTTTTTTTAAAAACCCAAAGTTAAAAATTTATCTGATAAAGGGTATTTTAAAGACAGGGGATAAGGAAATTTGGGGGGCAAGGACCTTTTAAAAACTAATAGGCCCTCTACTAAATTTGGGGTGTTTTTAAAAAGGGCCAGACTTTTTTTCAATATTCATACCAAATGCAAGGGGGGGTACAAACCACCATCTACAAAAAAATTTTTTTAAAGTGTTTTACATTTTTTTTTAAATTTTGTTTTTTAAAACAGAGCTACTGCAAATTAGCCCAAAGAGCCCAACCGATTTGCATCAAAAAAATTTCCCATTTAGCCCAACCTCTAAAGCCTGGTCAATCTGGCACTCTTTAAATTGAGTTACTTTGGAAAAAAAAAAAAGGCTTTATTGGTGTAATTCTGGCTATGGCTCCTCCCCAAAAACCCCTTTACTAAAAGACTACTTTTTCAAAAAATTTGGGTTTTTTGAGAAATCATTTTTCCATTCTTTTTTTTCCCCCGCACGAGTTTTTCCCAAAAAATTTTTGGTGTTTACACTTACCCGCTCCAGTGAACAATCCAAAAGTTAGGTCAAGAAGTGACAAAATCAAATCTTTTTTAAATTATTTACCCAAAAAAAAATTTTTGGAATAAATTTTTTACCACTTTTTGAAATAGTATTGGGCCCCCAAATTTTTTTTTTGCCTTCAAAGGTTTTTGTAAATTTTAAAAAAAAATAATGCGCTCAAGCCCAACAAATGGGGGCTCAAAGTGTTTGTTTTGAGCGATTCTAGATCTGGTTATGTGTAAAACTTTGAACCTTATTTTGGGAAACAAACCCCAAAAACCCATTCGACCTGATTTACCATTTTTCTGCCAGAATTTTGGTACACCTTGCTACAAAAATTAGTGAAAACCATCCTGGGTTTTGGCTTTCATTTGTTTACAGATCGGTATTACACTGGCTTAGAATTTGGGTTTTTGAATTAAAAAAAAAAAATATAAAAACTTTCCCCGGCACAATTAACCAAAAAAGAAAAGGGTTACCTATGGTATAAAAAAAAAAAAAAAAAAATTTAAAATTGCAAAAAACACAAAAAAAAAGCATTTCGACACAATAAAAAATGTTTTACTTTCCGCTTTTGGGGTGAAAAAAGGAAAGCCCTTTTTGCTTAAATACTTTAAAATAACAATGTTTTAAAAAAATTGTCCCAAAAAGGGAAAAAAAAAATGGTGCTATAACCGACATTGAGAAGCCCAAAAGTTATTTTTGAAATAATAAATTCATGGGAGGTGTGATCTCATTGACCCCAACCCTTTTTTTTATACAAAAATTTTTGAGAAAAACTGTTAAATGGTGGGGGAAAAATTTTTTTTTCTGGCTTCTAGAGGGGCTCATTTTTTAACAGTTTACCTTCTATATAATATGGGAAAAGTTGAATAAATCTTCCAAACAAATTGAACACCGGGAAAATTTAAAAGGGGGTTGTTATTTAAATGAGCTTGTTGGAAACGTTCGGAAACTCAGCAAATCGCAAGCCCCAAGTCCACCACCGACAACCCTGAACGTCTTGATTGGTAAACAGCACTTCCTAAGAAAACTTTGGAAAATAAGAAAAAAGACTGTAAAGTTTTGCAGCAACAGAAAAAATTTAAAAGGGAAAGAGACAATGTTTTTTTTGGGGCCACCTGCACCCCGAAACCAAGTTTGTGTCCAAAAGAGGGTTTTTTTGAGAAGTATCACACTCTCAAAACATATAAATTTTAAATTAAAAGAAAATTTTTATTTTCACATTTTTTAAAAATTTATAGCCTTTTATTTTTAAATATGAATCAAAATTGGTTTTCCCTAGTGGAAATTATTTTGTACCAAAAAAATTTTTTTTGGGGTTTTTTTCCCAATGAATTCGATAAAGTGACATAAATTTTTGTTATAAAAAAGTTTTTTATTATACAATGCGTATGTTTCAACCTTCAAAGATCTTCATAAAAGGTAAGAAAAAAAAACATAAAACATTCATAAAAAGTTATAAATAGGTTTTGGTTTATTTTTTTAGAAGGTAATTTTAAACTAATATCAAGTTATGTAAAATTTTTTTATACATATTTGAATTTTTGATATATATTTTTTAACAATAAAAAAATTACCCGTTTGATAAAAAAATGTATTTTAATTTAATTTAAAAATTTTTAAAAGTCCCCAACCCAAAAAAAATATATTTTTTTTTGGCAAAAATTTAAAAATCTCAGTTGTTTAAACAAAATAAAATGTATGCAGCCAAAAAACACTAAAAACATTTGCGACCTGGCTGAAATCAAGGGGGAAAAAAAATTTTCGACCTGAAAGGG